>NC_080542.1:134575079-134875079 GCF_028640845.1 Ahaetulla prasina | reverse complement strand
CAAATTCTGATGCTTGGCAACTGGCAAGTATTTGTAATGATTGCAGTATCCCCAGGTCATGTGATCACCTTTTGTAACCTTCTGACAAGCAAAGTCAATGGGAAGGCCAGATTCACTCAACAACTGTGTTATTACCTTAATAACTGCAGTGATTCACTTAATAAATGTGGCAAGAAAAGTCACACAATGGGGTAAAACACACTTAACAACTGTCTCACTTAACAACAGAAATTTTGGATTCAGTTGTGGGTATAAATCAAGGATTACCTGTAATGAGAAAAGCATCAATCTTGTGCTAACTTTTCATCATAGCACGCTGTATGAATAAAAAAATCAGAATTCAAAAGCCTCAGAGGATAATGGGAAAATTACCGGCTATGTATTTAACTATGGATTTCCTTTCTACCTTATTAGAACCAAAATAAATTTATTATGCTAGAAAAGTCTATTTGCATTTTTTGTAATTTTATTCATGGTGACCAGCCAATGACATTGGGTCTCCCTAATTCGAGCAATCTTTTATTTAAATTTAACTACCTTTCCCAAAGCAAACAACATCACTGACCTAAATGTCATACAACATTATCTGCTCATAATTTGCACCAATAGTCTCATTGTTTTCCTTTAGCATACTGGCTTATCAGAAGAAGTCAGAGAAAAGAGAGAGAGGGAAAAAAGAAAAACAGATCGGCAGCTCTTTACAAAAAAAGAAAAGGAAGTCATGAAACAAAGATAATATTATTAAGAAGTCTATGAAATAATGCAATTAAATATATATTTAATTGAAACAGAATTACATTTATACATATATAAATTGGGCACCAGTCACTGAAGGAGAAAAATACAGTCCCAAGCTTACTGGCTAAAGACATTTCTCCTTGACCTCACTTTTCCCTGGCTGCCTTGGCCTCTAAAATGTGCCACTGCATGCAAACAACTCTTTTGAATCCTTTGCTAATTTTACAAGTCAATGATTAGCACCTTTTTGGATACCCTCATTACTTCTTGGGGTAGCTAATGGACATAAAATCGCTGTGAAACATTGCAGCCCAGCTGCACGCTGCTACTAACCATATGTTACTTGTTCTTCTATATATTTGATGATGGGTTGTTTTTTTTCCCCCTTTTTTGGCCAGCTTTCTTCTTAAGGGTAAGAGAATTGCAATGGGGTTTCACTTATTTATGCATTCTTTGTTCGTTAACTATTGCAAAGGGATGCATGCTAGCTCAAAAACATTTCACCTAGGTTTACTAATGGAACTGGAGCTGGCAGTGACGGATCAGGAAAAGGATCTCGGAATCTGAGGGGACCAAAAATGTCAACCCAATATGTAGCTGCTATTAAAGAAAAGAAAGAGAAAAACAAAACAAAACATAGCCTTCTATGCTCTGAATAATTTGGAATTGAAAACAGAACTTTTGATATACAACTATTAGACAGTACAATGGCACTGAAAAATGTGACTTAAGATCAGACCCCACACTTATAACCATTGCTGCATCCCCATGGTGAAGTGATAAAAATCCAGGTACTTGGAAGCTGGCTTGTATTTATGATGGTTGCAATGTTTTAGAATTTAGAATACCAGAGTTGGAAGGGGCTTTGGAGATCTTCTAGTCCACTGCTCAGGCAGGAAACCTGATACCATTTCAGACAAATGGTTGTCCAGTCTCTTCTTAAAAACTTTCAGTGTTGGAGAATTCACAATTTCTGGAGGCAATTAACATGGTCAATTAATCTGTCAGGAAATTTCTTCTTAGTTCTAGATTGCTTCTCTCCCTGATTAGTTTCCATCCATTGCTTCTTGTCCTGCCCTTAAGTCAGGGGTAAAATGCTCCTGGATCAGACTAGATCGTGCGATTGGTAGCGATCGTGGCTGGCAGTTCAGCAATCTGGTAGCGATGGTGGAGCGAAGCTCCGCCCACCTGGCCGGGTGTCATTACTTCCTGGTTTTAACCAGTAAGTTATGTGTTTTTTTACGTTCTGCACATGCTCAGAAGGTCTTCACATGCAATGGATGCACATGCAGTGTGTGTACTTCCAAATTGGTAAGGAAAGTAAGTAGATTTTACCCCTGCCTTAGGTGCTTTGGTGAATAGCTTGACTATTTCCATTGGCAATCTTAACAGTTCACTTCTGGAAACTAAAGTCATATTTGTTTAACAACCATTAGATTCACTTAATGACTGCAGTGACTTTCTTGAAATGGAAATCCTGGTCCTAATTACAGTCATAAATTGAGGACTTCCTATAATATTGTTCTACAGCTAGTTCTCATTAGTGTACTCTCATTCAATGGCTATGCTATCATTGAAAGACAGGTACTTTTGATGCAGAGGCTGTTTCATCATTCTCATGGTGACCTAATCAGACACTTCACAGCAGGCTTGCAATTATAACATGGCAGTGTCTCATTATCACGTGATCACCATTTGTGTCTTCTCTGCCTCCTACTGACAAGCGAAGTCAGTGGAGAAGCTGGCAGGAGCTCATGAATGATGATCACATGACCACAGAATGCTGCAACTGCATAATATTTGCCTAAAAATGCCACCTGGGACAGCTGGAACTACTGTCATTATTCACTGCTGTTATATGACTTTGCCTTATGACTACGTCAGCTAGGATCAGAGTTCCCAATCTTAATTTCCATTGGGAAAGGAAATTCTATCTGTATTGGAAAACTATTATGAGACCTCACCTGAAATATTGGGTGCAGCAGTTGTATTCTCAGTGGGGTTAAAATCAGAAAGATGGTAAATGAAGTTTAGTAAGATGAGCCTTGATTGAATATGTGCATAACATTGCTTTCTACTTCACTCGGGTAGTTCTTACTGGATATATATACTTTTATGAGAACCAGTTTGGTCTAGTGGTTAATGTGCTGACTTAGAAACTAGTAAACTATGTCTTCTAGTCCCACCTTAGACTTGACAGCCAACTGGGTGACTTGGCCACCATTCTTTCTCAGTCCAACCCACTTCATAGGATTGTTGTTGTGGAAAAAAATAATAAGGGGCAGGGGCATTAAATACATTTGCTATCTTGAGCAGACAAAATAACCTCTCAAGATAAAATCTAATAATAATATTATGTTTATGTGTCATTCATCACCATCATTTTAGCCATTGTCTAAAATGCAGAATGAAGACCTCTTCCACATGTTTCCAAAATACAGTCCTGAACTTTCTTTTCAGCCCGCAATTGGGCCTGCAAAACATGCTGATGTCATCGATCCATCTTGTTTTAGATTTCTTTTGTGGATGCTTTTTATCAAGTGGAATCCATTCTATGACTGCCTTGGTCCACCTGCCATCAGTTCTTCTTGCTACAGGACTATTTCCATTGCAATTCTTTTCCTCTCTTGATGATCTCATCTACTTTTATTTGTTTCATTTCTAATCCATGTGCAGGTCTTTCTATCTTCTCTTGTAATGCTGAGCATGAATCTTTCCATGGACTTTTTGTGTCACCTGTAGCTTTTGTATTGATTGTGAGGTTAGTGTCCATGTTTCACTGGCATATATTAGAGCAAACTCTTTCCCTTCACACATAAGGGGGGATTGCTCTTGAAAATTATGCTTAGCTTGCCGAATGCCTGCCAACCACATTTAACATACCATTCAATTTCCTTTATTGTATCACCTTCCATTGAGATCCGTTGGCCAAAGTATATGTATGTTTCAATTGCTATGCTTGTATGCCTGCACACAGACATATACCAAGTTAAATTTATATATAAAAAATTAAAGCCTCAAATTGCAGATGCGTACAGGTACAAAATAAAAATCTTTTTTGTCCTGTTTGTCTATCATATTTTAATTCTGTAATAGTTGTAATACTTGTCTAAATTATAAAACGTTACTTGTTCAAAATAACAGGAATATTTTCTTAAAAATTACTATTTTTCCCACCCTCTCTTTCCACTGTTTCTTCTTCTTAGTAAGTCCAGCTATGTGTTATTTCATCATTTCTTACCAGTCATCGAAGCTATAAAGGGACAAAACTTTGTCACCTCAAATGATAGAGGGCAAAACCCTTTTTCCTTGGATAAAAGGGAGTGAATCTAGTACTTGAAATGTTTGCAGAACTGATTAAATGATACATTCATGGACTATTTTTGAAAGAAAAAAAAACTTAACCCAGTGGAAAATTAGATAGCTTGGGGAAAGAAAAATAGTGATTAAAAAGAAACCCAAATCAATAAAACATTCTGCCAGGTTTTGAATAAGCAAAACTTCAGTTGTAGAATACCTTAGAGATTGACTCATCTAAAGAGGCGTTTTTTTTATTTTTTTATTTATTTTATTTGCATTTATATCCTGCCCTTCTCCGAAGACTCAGGGCGGCTTACACTATGTCAGGAGTCAAAGCGAGAGGTTGTATTCAGTCGGTTTGCACCAATTCAGGCGAACTAGTAGCGGCGATCACGGGTGATCCTGTCCACCCTCCCACCTGCCCCTGCTCCAAGTTGTGCAATTTAGGTACATTTTTGAGGCTGGGCATATGCATGGAAAGCATATGACTTTGGTAAAGACTTTGACTTTTTATCTGAATGGTCTAAAACTTGGCAACTCCAAATCTCAACCAGCAAATGCTCAGTCTTACATATTGGAAAAAAGAACCTAAACACTAAGTACAAGCTTGATGGATATTACTTTACTGATGACCCCCACCCTGTTAAAGATCTTGGAGTTTTCATATCAAGTGATCTAAGTGCCAAAGCCCACTGTAACTACATCGCAAAAAAGGCCTTAAAAGTTGTAAACCTAATCTTGCGTAGCTTCTTCTCTAAAAACACTACACTACTAACCAGAGCATAAAAAACATTTGCTAGACCAATTCTTGAATACAGCTCGACCGTTTGGAACCCATACCACATTTCTGACATCAACACAATTGAACGTGTCCAGAAATATTTTACAAGAAGAGTTCTCCACTCTTCTGAATACAACAAAATACCTTACACCACTAGACTTGAAATCCTGGGTTTAGAAAATTTAGAACTATGTCGCCTTCGACATGACCTGAGTTTAACACATAGATTCATCTATTACAATGTCCTTCCTGTCGAAGACTACTTCAGCTTCAATTGCAACAATACACGAGCACACAATAGATTTAAGCTTAATGTTAACCGCTCCAAACTTGATTGCAGAAAATATGACTTCAGTAACAGAGTTGTTAATGCTTGGAATATACTACTGACTCTGTGGTCTCTTCTCAAAGTTCCCAGAGCTTTAACCAAAAACTGTCTACCATTGACCTCACCCCATTCCTAAGAAGTCTGTAAGGGGCGTGCATAAGAGCACAAGCATGCCTACTGTTCCTGTCCTATTGTTTCCTTTTGTTATATTATTATTAATATAGTTATTAATATAGTTATTACACACTCATACTCATATATGCTTATATATTGTATAATTATTTCATGCTTATGCTTATATATACTGTGTGACAAAATAAATAAATAAAATAAATAAATAAAGGCATGCGTGCGAGCAAAGCACAAGTGTCAGCAAAGCGCATGCGCAGAAGGCTGGGCACATGCATGGATAGCGTGCATGCACATGAAACAAGTGTGCATGTGCACGGCAAACCGGTGGTAAAGTTAAGTGAAACCCACTCCTAGTCAAAACAGACCGGCATCAGAGGCATGAAAATAGTACAAGTAGTCCTAAACTTACAACAGTTCATTTAGTGACCATTCAAAGTTACAACAAAAGTGACTTATGATTATTTTTCACACTTACGAACATTTTCATGGTCAAGTGATTTACATTCAGATGCTTGACAAACTGGTTCATATTCATGACGGTTGCAGTGTTCCAGACTCATGTGATCATCTTTTGTTACCTTCAGACAAGCAAAGTCAATAGGGAAGCCAAATTCATTTAACAACTGTGTTATAATTTACCAACAGTAAATGATTCACGTAACAAATTGTGGCAAGAAAATGGCACGAAACACACTTAATAAATTACTCACACAGCAACATAAATTCTGGGCTCAATTTGTGGTCATAAGTCGGGGACTCCCTGTAGGTGAAAAGTGGAACATGAAAACATGCCCAGAGGAATGTTTTGTGATTCTAAGAGGTGAGTACAGGATGATCTCATCTATTCCTGCCATCCCAAAACAGTACATTGGTCCACATTGGCAACAGAATAATCCAAGAGCACGGACAGTCTCTGTATTCCTATATTTTATGGATAATTTACTTTTGCCCAGTCTGGTGTTCTTGAAAGGTGCTGGGTGCTGAATATCCTAGGAGATTGCAAAAAAACCTGTTCTACTTCTATTTTATTTTACTGCTCTTATCTGTATTGATTCCTCTGGCATTCATTTTCTCTCGAGGTGTGAACACCTGAAAATTGCTCACCAATATTTTTAAAGAAGCGTACAGAAAAGTTGTATAATTCACTTGATCTCAGTGAAGACCTCACCGGGAAAAACAACACAATCCAGGTGGTCAGGAAGGCCCAACAGAGACTCCATTTACTTAGGGTCTTGCGTAAAAACAGGGTGGAACAACAACTGATGACCTCCTTTTACCAGTCCACAATAGAAAGCGTCCTCACTTATTGCATCATGATATTGCATACTGGTCTGATATCCGCAGATAGAAAAACATTACAGAGGGCGGTGAGCACAGCACAAAACATCGTGGGCTGTCCCTGATACCAGTAGATGAGATCACTAGGACTTGCTGCCTTAGAAGAGTGAGGAAAATCCTCAGGGATGACTCACACCCTGGTCATCACTTCTTTACCTTCCTACCATCGGGAAGGAGATATAGAATTATAGCCAGCTGTACAAACAGGTTGAAGAACAGTTTTTATCTGTGGGCTGTCAGGCTCCTGAATGAGAAATAACTATATAGTATGATGGACTGCAGGGCCAGCGCAATATGTAACATGTTCACACTGGTGAAACAAGGGCCGTGGTGGCTCAGGCTGTAAGATAGCCTGTTATTAAAACACAGCTGCCTGCAATTACTGCAGGTTCTAGTCCCACCAGGCCCAAGGTTGACTCAGCCTTCCATCCTTTATAAGGTAGGTAAAATGAGGACCCAGATTGTTGGGGGGGGGGCAATAAGTTGACTTTGTAAATATACAAATAGAATGAGACTATTGCCTTACACACTGTAAGCCGCCCTGAGTCTTCGGAGAAGGGCGGGATATAAATGTAAATAAAAAAAAAATAGGATTGTGGGTTACCCAGTATGATTTATTGGGTTAGGGATTTTCTGTCTTCACTGTGAGTTGTATTGTATTGTATTGTGCACTGAGGGAGCTCAACCAATCTCATTGTACATGTGTTGTGCACTGACAATAAAGATTTGAATTGAATTGTATAACATGAGATCATTTTGTTGGAAGCTGGAATCAGTTGTATCTATTCTAGATTTTGTTTTAAAAATACTGGTGATGATTGTTAGCTCATGTAAAGGATATTTTATATATTAAATAATGTTTAGCCAGAGAGAATCAATTCAAATATCTCACTCTATTTTCTATTTATTTCAACTTTTACAGATTTTGATCTGTCCTGATTTTGTCTGAGTCCTTCGGGAGAAGGGCGGTATACAAATTAAAATATTATTATTATTATTATTATTGATGTGAAAGCTGCAAAGTTACTGCTGAATGCTGCTAATCATCGGACATCTATCTTTCAGAATTTAAAAATCTATGCTACTCTATTTCAGCCAAGATAAGAAAGCAACTTGTAACTTTTTAAGCATTCACACCTATATGATGACATAAACTGTTAAGGATTAGAATATTTTAATAAAACTTAGCTAGGGTTGACTATAAAGCCTGATCAAGTTTTGGATGAATCTTTTATGAATTATTAAAAAAAGAAGTAGCATTTTGCCATAAGAAAGTAGACATCCTTCTTAAGAATTAAAACAAAAGTAGTATTGCTAATGAAGGACAGTTTATTTCTTATTGCTCTGGCTGATATTAGATATATTTGCCCATCCATAGATTGTAAGTACAACAGTGTAATAAAAGCAATTCTTATAAAGTATAAAATAGTTTCTTAAAGATAAACTTTTGGTATGATCTTTAACAGATGTTTTCATGCACAAAAATTCACTAGAATTTAATATCCTTTCCCCAGTTTTCTTTCCTTTTTTATAATTTATTTTATTGCTTTGAATTGTAAAAAAAAAGTCAGAAAAAAATCTCAAAACAAAAAGATAAAAATACAGATATTACTCGATTTACAAGAATTCATTTGATGACTATTCAAAATTACAACAGCACTGAAAAAAATGACTTAATCACTTTTCACACTTATGACCATTGCAGTATCCTCATTTACATTTGGATGCTTTTATTTATTTTTATTTATTTTATTTATTTGCATTTATATCCCGCCCTTCTCCAAAGACTCAGGGCGGCTTACACTATGTCAGGCAATAGTCTTCATCCATTTGTATATTATATACAAAGTCAACTTATTGCCCCCCAACAATCTGGGTCCTCATTTTACCTACCTTATGAAGGATGGAAGGCTGAATCAACCTTGGGCCTGGTGGGACTAGAACTTGCAGTAATTGCAAGCAGCTGTGTTAATAACCGACAGACTTTAGTCTGCTGAGCCACCAGAGGCCCCATTGACAACTGACTCATATTTATGACAGTTGCAGTGTCCCAAGGACATGTGATCACCTGCACAATTAACTAATTGTTAAATTAGTTGTTACTAATTTAACAACTGCAGTGATTCAGTTAACAAATGTTACAAGAAAAGTTGTAAAATGCGGCAAAACTCACTTAACAAATTTCTCACTTAGCAACATAAATCCTGGGCTCAATTGTGGTTGTAAGTCGAGGACTATCTGTACATACTAGGAGTGGTATTCACTTATCTTCCCTATCGGTTCACAAATGTGTCCATCTTCTGCGCATGTGCAGAGCCCCGAAAGCGCAGAAAAATGGGACGGCATGACATCTGTGCGAGTGTGCAGGGAATCTGCACCTGAACCTGATAGAACTGGCTGAATACCACCACTGGTACATACATTATCGAAGAAAAGAAAAAAAAATACATAGAAGGTGCTGCATGCAATATATAAGTATCATATATTATACTTTTCTTCTTTTTCCTTGGTTGTATTTCTTAAAATTTTTCCAATTTTTCTTTCTGTTGCTTATAAGGAAGATTGCTAGTGGATTTCCTAAAAAAAACAAAAACAAACACAGACCCAAAAAACACTGTAATTAGTTTTGAGCTAAATTATTATTGACTGATACTATGTAAAGATACAATTAGTCCTCAATTTATGACCAAAATTGAGACCAGAATTTCGGTTTCTAAGTGACATGACAGTAAAGTGAGATGTCACATTATACATACAATATAATGTAATTTGTAGGAAAAAGAATAGATTTCGTTAAAATGTAAAATAAAAAGACAGGGATTGAAAAACCCAGATCTGTGTTTAAAAACCCAGCACTGGCAACCTTACTCATAAAGCCTGCTGTTATTTCAGGACAAAACACGAGAAACTATTAAGTAAAAGGTTGCTAAAAGGTAAATGGCAGTAGTTTGCCCTTCACTTTAATGCTGTAATATGATTAAATTCAGATTTGCATCAGAATTAATGCCTGCTGGCAACACTTTTCTGCATTGTTGTTACCGTCATCAATTTGATGAAAGAGAATTTGCTTTTGAAATGGCTTCAAAGAGGGAGAGGATTTGGGTGATGTTCTTATAGGGGCCGTGTCCCCGGTGCCAAGGGGCATGTGTACCAGTCCTGGGTTTCGTTCTGTGATCCTCTCTCCAGCAGGCTGCAGCTTCCTTGGCTTCCCGCTTTTCAATACAATCCCCCCCCCCCCAATCATAAGGGCGCCCTTCCCATGTGGCTTATTTCAGATGTTATAGTTGTTGCTATAATGAGTCATTGGCTTGAAAATCAACACTAAGAAAACTAAGTTCATAGCATCCGGTCCCATCACTTCCTGGCAAATAGAAAGGAAAGAAATGGAAGCAGTGACAGATTTTTATTTTCTTGGGCTCCAAGATCACTGCAGACGGTGACTGCAGCCATGAAATTAAATGACACTTGCTCCTTGGGAGGAAAGCTAAGACAAACCTAGACAGCATATTAAAAAGCAGCAAAATCACCTTGCTGACAAAGATTCCTATAGTCCTGTGATGGTGAACCAATGGCACGCATGCTGGAAGTGGCACGCAGACCCATCTCTTCGAGCACCCAAGCTGTCGCCCGTTGTTCTTCTGGGTTCTGGAGCAACAGCCAGCTGTTTTCATGTACGCGGGACTACTGGAAACCGGAAGAACAGCCACCTAGTGCGCATGTGTGCACTGGGAGGATGATCTTCCAGTTTCCAACTCATGCATGCATGGCAGCCAGGTGGTCTTCACATACACATGTGCACTGGAAACTGGAAGATCATTTTCCTGGCTTGCGCATGCACACTGGGCAGCTGTTCTTATGTTTTCCAGCGCACACGCTGAAAAGGTTCACCAATACTGCTATAGTCAAAGCTAAGGTCTTCCCAGTAATAATATAAGGCAGTGAGAACTGGACAATAAGGAAGGCTGAGTGCTGAAGAATTGATGCTTTTGAATCATGGTGTTGGAGAAGATTCTTGAGAGTCCCTTGGACAGCAAGGAGATGAAATCAGTCAATCCTAAAGGAATTCAACCCTGATTGTTCTTTGGAAGGACAGATACTGAAACTGAAGCTCAAATACTTTGGCTACCAAATGAGAAGAGAGGATTAATTGAAAAAGACTCTGTTGTTGGCAAAGATTGAATACAAATGGACAAGGGGATGATAGAAAATGAGATGGTTAGATAGGGCCATCAACACAATGGGAATGAGTTTAGGCAGGCTCAAGGAGATATGGAGGGCAGAGAGGCCTAACATGCTATGGTCCATGGGGTCATGAAGAGTTAGACTAGAGAATGAACAACAACAACGAGTCATGGTCTTTCAGAAGTTGTTTGAGAATTAAAGAGAACTTGCTGGTTCAGATCCTCTGCTGATTTGCAGAGGATGGTGGTGAGCTTTAAATGGATCTTCATATCCACAACCCAGTAAGAAAACTATACGGATAGTTGTTGGTTTATAATCGGTTGCTTGGCGATGATTCAAAGTTACAATGGGGCCCTCCTCCCAAGGAGACTTACAATTCACTTCTGAAGTTCTGATAGGCACCCCCCACTTGCATTTCAGACACTCAGCAAGCAACACATATTTATGTATAGCTGTTTGCAGTATCCTGTAATTACATGATCCTTATTTACAGACTTTTTGCTGAAAACTGTCATTTACTTCTGGTTTTCTGCAACTTAGGAGACTCAGACTTCCTTTATTGTCACTTTGAATGTACACTAACCTGCATACATTAAAATGAAATTTTAATGCTTCCTGGTAAACAATTACCAGGAATTCACTTAATAACCATGGTGATATGTTTGATACGTTTAACGATTGCTGCAAAAAAAGTCATAAAATTGGGTCAGTCACATCATGAGCCATTTTACAACCACTGTGACTTACGATCATAAGAGGTAGTCTCTATTATAGTCATAAATTGAAGATTACCTGCATTTTCACTCTCGTGCCCTGTTTCAATACAAATTGGGCACCCCTCCTGTAATGTAAATGCTACCAAGTTCAGTTTGTGATGACCGTAACTCTCTTCTTTCCAGGCAGAATATTCACCAGTACAGGTAGTCCTTGACTTACAACAATTCATTTAATGACTGTCCAAAGTTAGAACAGCATTGAAAAAAGAGACTTATGACCATTTTTCACACTTACGACCGCTGCAGCACCCCCATGGACATGTGATCAAAATTTGAATGTTTGGTAACTGATTCATATCTATGAAGGTTGCATTGTCCCAGGGTCATGTGATCATCTTTTGCAAACTTCTGACAAGCAAAGACAATAGGAAACCCATATTCCCTTTACTTGTTCATGTTACTAACTGAACAACTGCAATGATTCACTTAACAATTCTGGCAAGAAACAACTCTGGCAATGGGGCACACTCATTTAACAATTGTCTCACTTAATGACATAAATTTTGGGCTCCATTGTGGTCCTAAATCAAGCACTACCTGTTGAAAGTTGAGTCATGGCAACTGGAGTTATTTTCTCATTGTGTTGAGACATTTTGCTGCCCATCTGGGCAGCTTCTTTAGTCTAAACAACACAATTAGGAGAATTTGAGCAGGCAGAGAGTCATTGGAATGTGCTAACTCCTAAATTTCTTCAAGTTATTCCCACACCAACCTCATGGTTTCTTCCCCAAAAATGTATGGCAAAATGTTGATGAATAGTAATCTTAACTTGTAGGCCAGCATTACCATTTCTTTTAGGTCAATCATTATGAAAGTGTGCAATTCCCAAAGTTAACATTTGACACACCTTAAAAATCCCTGGAAAGGAATAGCCTCATTAACTGGAGTGCCAGAAAATATAGCTGCAGATTTACCATTTGTGACAACAAGAAAAATAGGAGCTCCAAATTTTAAGTGGTAGTTTCTTAATGTAGCAATCCTTCAGAAGATTGCCCTAATTTAATTCCACCCACTGGAAGATTAACATGATTTTTTTTTCTTTCTACCATTATATTCTTAATGAATCTAGGAAAAGTCTCCCATTTGAAAAGTAAATTATTGGGATTGGATGGTGGTGGTGTATTTAGGCAAATGCCATCTATCTAGAAGTTCTTAAAAGGGGAGGGGCTGATCAGTTTCTTACTACAAAGCCTTGTTTCTCTCTTTAATAATTAATCTACCTGTGGCTGGCCATACCAGACTGCCTGGAAGAAAATAGCAATTTCAATCTATATTCTGCTTTTAGGGCAATTCTGAGCATGTGATTAGTTGAATTCTCGTCTGAACATGCGGTTCTGCTTGATAATCAAGTGACACTCTTTGGCCTGGAGATATCTTGCTGAAATACCATTTTGGAGTCATGCAGGCTTCAGTCAGCATTAAAGATTAACCACATTGTTATCTAAGATGGAGAACCCTGATGAACTTGTCTCCCGCCTCTGTTGTGAAATGGGATGGGATGTGGGTTTGGGTTGAAATCTAATTGGGAAGCAATTAAGGTTTCTTATCCCTTGCATACATCCTCAAAGGAGGTCAAAGGGTAGCCTCCTAAGAGCCTAGGAAATATTTCTAACCAGCCAGTAACTATATTGGTTAAATAGTTTAAGAAATATTAATTCACGTTTCTTTTTTTTTTTAAATGCACATTTTCCTCAAGTGAAAATAACAAAGAAAGAGGAATGTAATCACTGTGTTGAATGAGCCCCTGGAACACTTCTGAAAATTACCACTAAAATGTAACTTTAATCAGAAGGGGAAAATTTTATATACTGGGGGAATAAACATATTAACAAAACCAAAAGAAACAGCCTTAATGCCTTTTCACTACTTTATCAATGGAACAATTTATTTATTTTATTTTTATTAGATTTTTATACCGCCCTTCTCCCGAAAGACTCAGGGTAGTGTATAGCCAAATAGTAAAAAACCCACAATATACACATTAAAACAAAACTAAAACCGAGCATATTACAGGAATGGCCGAAATTTAAAACAATTTAAAACCCTAAAATTCATAAATAGCCCCAATTAAAAATTTAATAAAACTTTTAAGCCAATCCCGCTTGAATAAATAGGTGTGTTTTCAGCTCACAGAGAAAAGTCCGAAGATCAGGCACTTGACGTAAACCAGGGGGGAGTTCGTTCCAAAGCGTAGGAGCTCCAACAGAGAAGGCTCTACCCCTGGGGGCCGCCAGCCGACATTGTTTGGTGGACGGCACCCTGAGAAGGGCCTCTCTGTGTGAGCGTACGGGTCGGTGGGAGACATAAGGTAACAGCAGGCGGTCCCGTAAGGAATGTAGGAAGTAGAAGTAGCCATTCTCTTCTCAAGGTTAAAAAAAAAATGGAATCCCTGTAGACTTTACTCAGCTGGTCATTGCTGATTATGGGACGTGGGTGGCTTTGCTCATCTTCATTTCAAGGGCATTGAGCCAGTGCTATCTGAAGACATTTCTGCAGTCATGTAGCCAGAGTGATGTCATGGAATGCTGTTAATTTCCCATCAAACTGGTACTTCTTTATCTATTTGCATTTGCTTGCTTTCACATTGCTAAGTTGGCAGAAGCTGAGTGAGGACGGGAGCTCACCCTGTCAAAGTACTCAGCTGTACTTTTCCACCCCGGACCACCCCAACGAAGCGGTCAAAGTGCTGTCCCGGTGCCTGGAAGCCGTACGGGTCTGGATGGGGAGAAACAGACTCAAGCTCAATCCCTCCAAGACGGAGTGGCTGTGGATGCCGGCACCCCGGTACAGTCAGCTGCATCCGAAGCTGACTGTTGGGGGCAAGTTAGTGGCCCCAAAGGAGGTGGTTCGCAACTTGGGCGTCCTCCTGGATGGTCGGCTGTCCTTTGATGAACATCTGGCGGCCGTCACCAGGAGGGCCTTTTACCAAGTTCGCTTGGTTCGCCAGTTGCGTCCCTTCCTTGACCGGGATGCCTTATGCACAGTCACTCACGCTCTGGTTACGTCTCGGCTGGATTATTGCAATGCTCTCTACATGGGGCTGCCCTTGAGGTGCACCCGGAGGCTGCAGTTAGTCCAGAATGCAGCTGCGCGAGTGGTAATGGGAGCCGTTCGTGGCTCCCATGTAACACCACTGCTCCGTAGTCTGCACTGGCTTCCTGTAGTCTTTCGGGTGCGCTTCAAGATTCTGGTTACCACCTTTAAAGCGCTCCATGGCTTAGGACCCGGGTACTTACGAGACCGCCTGCTGCTACCTTATGCCTCCCACCGACCCGTACGCTCTCACAGAGAGGGCCTTCTCAGGGTGCCGTCCGCCAAACAATGTCGGCTGGCGGCCCCCAGGAGTAGGGCCTTCTCTGTGGGAGCACCAACACTCTGGAACGAACTCCCCCCTGGCTTACGTCAAGTGTCTGATCTTCGGACCTTTCGTCGTGAGCTTAAAACATATTTATTCATTCAAGCAGGACTGGCATAAATAGTTGTTTTTAAATTGGGGTTTTAATAATATTTTAAATTTTAAATTTTTTAAATGTTTTAATTATTGGCCGCATAGTAATAGTCCATTTTAAATTCTTTTAATTGTATATATTCTGTGTTTTATTTTGGCTGTACACCGCCCTGAGTCCTTCGGGAGAAGGGCGGTATAGAAATTTAATAAAATAAAATAAATAAATAAATATGACTCTTGGGTCTTGAGCCTGGGCTGCTGGTTTTCTAGTCAATAAGCTCAGTGTCTTAACCGCCAAGTGAGACACCATGCTTCTCTTTTCAAATATTGCAGTGAATTATCTAATTATACTGCCACAAGAAAAATCTCCTGCAAGAGGGTTTATTTTCCAAAGCAGTTTTCTTTTTAGAAAAGCATTCTGGAAGTGTGCCAATACACTGCATATACCTCCTAGTTTGAGAAGCAGGTAATAATATGTTGGCATATAATCTTGGGCTGAAACTGGATTTCACTTGTGCTTGTCCCATACTGTCCCACTTGTGCCAGAATTGGTGAATGTAGTCTATATGCTCTTTTGGTGAACGTAGTCTATATGTTCTTGTTAAAGTGCAAGTCTCGATCGATGCCATGATAGCTAGTGCAGGTTAGATTTTGTAGGCCCATCTCATGAAAATAATGGTATATGATTGACTTCAAATTTAGTTGAAATAACAAAATAACAGAATTGAAGTGAGGTCTTCTTCACCCTGCTCAAGCAGAACACCCTGTAACATTTCAGACAAATAGTTGTCCAATCTCTTTTTAAAAATCTCAAGTGTTGGAGCACTCACAACTTCTGAATGTGTTGTTCCACTTGTTCTAACTGTCTGGAAATTTTTCTTTAGTTTGAAGTTAGTTCTCTTCTTGATTAATCCCAAAGAGGCATTTTCAAGAGGCAACTGGACTTCAAAGGATCTTTTTCTTTGAAGATGTTTCGCTTCTCATCCAGAAAGCTTCTTCAGCTCTGACTGGTTGGTGGGGAATGGAAGGAGACAGTTGGTCATTTACATTCTTTTAGAGAGTCATTGAGCCCACTTGGAGGTTTGTCTGTGTCTTCAGGATTACCTGAGTAGTGCAAATGGGTATGGAGCCTTCTTGGAACTGCTGAAAGAACTGTGTGTGGAGCTGCATTCCCTGCAGGAAGTTTTCTGCCCTGTGTCCCTTCACTGTTGAACACAGGCACAGGCTGTTGGTGATTAATCTGGATTGTCTACATTTATTTATTTATTTATTTTATTTGTTATTTAGATTTTTATACCGCCCTTCTCCCGAAGGACTCAGGGCGGTATACAGCCAGATTAAAAAACAGTACAATATACAAATTAAAACAAAAGTTAAAATAACATATTCTATAAATGGCCGAAAATTTAAAACCGTCAAATTTGACCCATAAAATTAATAAAAATACCCCAATTAAAATTATTAAAATTCAAAAAGTTTAAAAAATTAAGCCAGTCCCGCTAGGATAAACAAGTGCGTTTTCAATTCACGGCGAAAGGTCCGAGGATCAGGTAATTGACGCAAACCAAACTGAACATCTCAAACTGAACTGCAAATGGTTCCTGTAGTATGTATTTTTTCTGGAAATCTGTTCATACCAGAAAAAAGAATGAAAATGATCAACTCTCTGCAAGGAATTCCATTCCCCGCTCTCCAATCAGAGCTGAAGAAGCTTCTCGGATGAGAAGTGAAACATCTTCAGAGAAAAAGAAGAAAGTCCAGGTGCCTCTTGAAAAAAGCACCTTTTTGACTGAGGATCTCCATAGACATTCTTCTTGATTAGTTTCCATCCATTGCTTCTTCCCTGCCTTCAGGTGCTTATATTGACTCCCACTTCCTTGTGGCAGCCCCTCAAATATTGGAACACTGCTATCATGTCACTCCTAGTCAGGGGTGGGATTCAGCCAGTTTGGACCAGCTTGGGAGAACCGGTACCGGCACTATGCCATCCTATTTAGCGCGTTTTTTAAGGTGTGCAAAGCGCATGTGCAGAAGGCCATGTGCTTGTCTGAAAGACGTGCGAGCAAAGCCAGCTTGAGCATGTGCACGCTTACATTTTTGGTGCTGGGGTGAACTGGTTGTTAAATTATGTGAAGCCCTCCTTGCCCCTAGAACTTCTTTTCGTTAGATTGGACATACCCATTTTCTGCACTTGTTCTTCATATGTTTTAGCCTCCAGTCCCCCTAATCATCTTTGTTGCTCTTTTCTGCACTCTTTCTAGAGTCTCAACATCTTTTTGGTGTCATGGTGACCAAAACTTGACACAGTATACCGTGGCCTTACCAAGGCATTAAAGTGGTACTAACACTTCATGTGATCTTGATTCTATCCATCTGTTAATTCAGCCTAGAACTGGTTTCTTAAATGATTATCTACTAAGACTCCAAGATTTCTCTCACAATTACTATTATCAAAATGCACTGTGGATGATGACGTGGTTTAGCAACCAACAGAAATAAGAGATGACTTTATATCCACACTTACCTTTGCTTGCCCAGAAACAACAAGGACACTGTGATGAATGGGTAAAGGTAAGGGTTCCCCTCGCACATAGGTGCTAGTCGTTGCCGACTCTAGGGGGCGGTGCTCATCTCCGTTTCAAAGCCGAAGAGCCAGCGCTGTCCGAAGATGTCTCCGTGGTCATGTGGCTGGCATGACTCAATGCCAAAGGCGCACGGAATGCTGTTACCTTCCCACCAAAGGTGGTCCCTATTTTTTCTACTTGCATTTTTTACATACTTTCGAACTGCTAGGTTGGCAGAAGCTGGGACAAGTAACGGGAGCTAACCCCATTACACAGCACTAGGGATTCAAACTGCTAAACTGGAACTTTCAATCGACAAGCTCAATGTCCTAGCCCCTGAGCCACCATGTCCCTTATGAATGAATAGCTGTTTTTATTATCTACTTACTTACTTACTTACTTACTTACTGTATTTTTTAGAATAGGATGCTCTGGACTATAAGACACACCTATCTTTTTGGGGGAGGAAAATAAGAAAAAAAATCTATCTCTGCCTCCCAGCAATTTGCCTCCTTGCAGCAAACAGCAAACAGGCTGATTCAGTTTCATTTTCATTTCCTGATTAGCACAAGAAAAAAAGAATCTGCCTCTGCCTCCCAGCAATTTGTTTCCTTGCAGAAGACAGCCTGTTTCAATTTCAGCTTCAGCACAGCCTGATTAACACAAGCAGCTGATTGTCGGTTGGATTGGCCTCCCGAAGATCAGCTGTTTCAGGCTGCACAAATTATCATAGCCTATTGCGTGTCCCTATTGCGTGTCCCATTTTCCGTGGGTGGGTGTGTGGGACTACATTCAGTGTATAAGACCCATCCAAATTTTCACCCACTTTTATGGAGGGAAAAATGCATCTTATACTCAGAAAAATATGGTAATTACTTACTTACTTACTTACTTACTTACTTACTTACTTACTTACTTATTGGGGTGGCAAAGTGGCTAAGCAGTTAATATGTTAGGCTTCTTGGCTAGAAAACAGCACAAATTTGGGAACTGAGCATCCTCACCCAAGTTCCCACCAATGTAGAACTTTGAGTAGACAAATAATTACCACTTTAGTAAGAAGATAACAGCATTCAGTGATGTTATCCTGGCCACATGACTGTAGAAATATCTTGAAATGGAAATGAGTACAGCCCCCTAAAGTCAGTAATACTTTAGGGCCCACGACACTATTTCAGTTGGTCCGAAGACAGGGGGGGAGGGGATTGTACAGAGCGGAGAACATTATCCCATCTGTACGGTGAGTGGGAGGGGCAGATATGGCGGAAGCAGGGGGCCGTATCGCTCTTCGGGAGCACGTGTTCGATGTTTAAAAGCGATCACGTGCTCCGACCCCCAGTCCTCACTCGTTCCCCGGATGGTCAAGACCCTCAGAGCTTGGGTCTTCGGCTGATGCTTTGCAATGCCCGGTCCATGGTTAACAAGGCTCCCCTGATTTGTGACCTTATTCAGAGGGAGTCCGCGGACCTTATGGGCATTATGGAGACCTGGTTGGGCA
Organism: Ahaetulla prasina; assembly: GCF_028640845.1. Taxonomy (NCBI): domain Eukaryota; kingdom Metazoa; phylum Chordata; class Lepidosauria; order Squamata; family Colubridae; genus Ahaetulla; species Ahaetulla prasina. The sequence goes on along the minus strand of NC_080542.1, from coordinate 134,855,994 downwards.
CAGAAGGGGGTGTACCCCTGGTCGAACTGTGCCCTCCGGGTTTCCGTGCATTCCATCAGCCGAGGACCCAAGGTAGGGGTGGCGGGGTGGCGGTTGTGATTAAAGAAAGTCTGGAACCGAGGGAGTCCACTGTTCCTCAGATAGCTGGCTGTGAATCCCTCCTTGTGAAATGGGGCCACCGGAATCAGCTGGGGCTGTTGATCACGTACCTGGCTCCTTGCTACGTGACTACAGCCCTACCTGAACTGCTAGAGGTGCTTGCTGGCGTGGCGGTTGAGATCCCCAGACTATTGGTCTTGGGGGATTTCAACCTGCCATCTGCCAGCTCGTCGTCGACGGTGGTTCAGGAGTTCCAGGCCTCCATGACGGCCTTGGACCTGATTCAAGTAACTGATGGCCCTACACACATTGGGGGAGGCGCGCTAGACTTGATTTTTATCTCTGGTCAGTGGGTAAATGATCTGGATTTAGGAGATTTAGTGAAAGAACCGGTGTCATGGTCAGATCATTTTCTTCTTCGCCTAGACTTTCAGACCGCTGCTCACCACCGCAGGGAGACGGAGCCAATGCGTTGGTTCCGTCCCAGGCGCCTGATGGACCCGGAGAGGTTCCTGACGGAGCTTGGGCCGCTTCCTGAGGATCTTACCCACGGCACGACTGAAGAACTGGTTGCGGCCTGGGAACGGGCCGCGGCTGGGGCTTTGGACCGTGCCGCGCCTTTGCGGCCTCTGACCCGGCGTAGATCTCAATTGGCTCCCTGGTTTTCCGAGGAGCTGAGAGAGATGAAACGCCGGAGAAGACGCCTGGAGAGTATTTGGAGGTCTAGCCGTTCCGAGGCTGATCGGACACTAGTGAGGTCCTTTACTAGGACCTACCTAGTGGCAATGAAGGAGGCGAAGCGTTCCTACGTTTCCACCCTCATTGCATCGGCAGATAACCGCCCGGCCGCCCTGTTTCGGGTGACCCGTTCCCTCCTCCATCAAGAGGGACGGGATGACCCCTTACAGGGACGAGCTGAGGAGTTTAACGGTTATCTATACGATAAAATCGTTCAGCTTCGGGATAGTTTGGACCAAGATTGCGATGATCCAGCTGAGACGACAGAGACACGTCTTGTTGAGGTTATTTGGGATGAGTTCGATTCTGTGGCTCCCGAGGACATGGACAGGTTGCTGGGGAGGTTACATGCAACTACATGTTTACTGGACCCGTGCCCTTCCTGGTTAGTGCTGGCTGCTCAGGAAGTGACACGAGGCTGGCTCCAGGGGATTATAAATGCTTCTTTGATGGAAGGGGTTTTCCCCGCCGCCTTGAAGGAGGCGGTGGTGAGACCTCTCCTCAAGAAGCCTTCCCTGGACCCAGCTATTTTGGGTAATTATCGTCCAGTCTCCAACCTTCGCTTTGTGGCGAAGGTTGTAGAGAGTGTGGTTGCATGGCAGCTCCCCCGGCACCTGGAGGAAACTGTCTATCTGGACCCGTTCCAGTCCGGCTTCCGACCCGGTTATAGCACGGAGACGGCTTTGGTCGCGTTGGTGGATGACCTCTGGAGGGCCAGGGACAAAGGTTGCTCCTCTGCCTTGGTCCTATTAGATCTCTCAGCGGCTTTCGATACCATCGACCATGGTATCCTGCTGCGCCGGTTGGAGGGATTGGGAGTGGGGGGCACCGTTTATCGGTGGTTCTCCTCCTATCTCTCTGACCGGTCGCAGACGGTGTTGACAGGGGGGCAGAGGTCGTCCTCGAGGCGCCTCACTTGTGGGGTGCCTCAGGGGTCGATTCTCTCGCCTACCCTGTTCAACATCTATATGAAGCCGCTGGGTGAGGTCATCAGTGGTTTTGGGGTGAGTTATCATCTGTACGCTGATGATACTCAGCTGTACTTCTCCACCCCGGACCACCCCAACGAAGCGGTCGAAGTGCTGTCCCGGTGCTTGGAAGCTGTACGGGTCTGGATGGGGAGAAACAGACTCAAGCTCAATCCCTCCAAGACGGAGTGGCTGTGGATGCCGGCATCCCGGTACAGTCAGCTGCATCCGCAGCTGACTGTTGGGGGCGAGTTAGTGGCCCCAAAGGAGGTGGTTCGCAACTTGGGCGTCCTCCTGGATGGACGGCTGTCTTTTGATGAACACCTGGCGGCCGTCGCCAGGAGGGCCTTTTACCAGGTTAGCCTGGTTCGCCAGTTGCGTCCCTTCCTTGATCGGGATGCCTTATGCACTGTCACTCACGCTCTGGTTACGTCTAGGCTGGATTGTTGCAATGCTCTCTACATGGGGCTGCCCTTGAGGTGCACCTGGAGGCTGCAGTTAGTCCAGAATGCGGCTGCGCGAGTAGTAACGGGAGCTGCTCGTGGCTCCCACGTGACATCGCTGCTCCGTAGCTTGCACTGGCTTCCTGTGGTCTTTCGGGTGCGCTTCAAGATTTTGGTAACTATCTTTAAAGCGCTCCATGGCTTAGGACCCGGGTACTTACGAGACCGCCTGCTGTTACCCTTTGCCTCCCACCGACCCGTACGCTCCCACAGAGAGGGTCTCCTCAGGGTGCCATCCGCCAAACAGTGTCGGCTGGCGGCCCCCAGGAGTAGGGCCTTCTCTGTGGGGGCAGTGACGCTCTGGAACGAACTTCCCCCCGGCCTGCGTCAAGTGCCTGATCTTCGGACCTTCCGTCGTGAGCTCAAAACATATTTATTCATTAAAGCGGGACTGGCATAATTAGTGATGTATTTTAATTGGGTTTTTAATATTTTTAACTTCTTAATCTAAATTTTAATAATCAGCCTTTAAAATTTGCTCTTTTTAATTGTTGTTTTAAATTGTATACATCTTTGTTTTTATTTTGGCTGTACACCGCCCTGAGTCCTTCGGGAGAAGGGCGGTATAAAAATTTAATAAATAAATAAATAAATAAGTAATGACCAGCAGAGAAAAATCCTCAGGGACCTTTACCTATCATCTGTCTATCATCTAGCTATCTCGCTATTGAGGGACTCTGGGCAGTGTACACCACTATTAAAAACAAGAATGTACAATCATTAAATTGTTAAAATCATTAAAATTAACAGAAACTGGGTAAAACTAGGACCCAGTACATGAGCAGAATTAAGGTGTCCTACTAGCTACCTCTAATATGGAATTCCGCCATTGGAACCTGAGGCGAATTGGCAGAGCAAGGTTTTGAGGCCTTTCCAGAAGGCCAAGAGATTGGGGGAAGATCTCAACTCGGGGGTACCGTGAGGTTCCAGAAGGTGGGAGCCATGGAAGAAAAGGTTCTTCTCATGGATCCCAACTACTGAAGTTCTTTGACCAATGGGATCCACAGCATGGAGGTGGAGAGAGTGGGGGAAGGCCAATACCATTGGGGTAAGATGACTCCTTATGGACCCATGCCATGAAGGGCTGCTCCTGATGATGTCAGAATTCTGCGCCAGAGTCTCAATGACTGTTCTCTTTGATAGTGATGGCCATCTCCCGAATGGATATAAATACATAAAATACATACACATAAATTGCTGCCTTTTGGTGATGAAAGATTAAAAATTTTCCCCTCTGAACTGCCATCCCTTAATGGCTCTCCGTTTCACCTAGCAAATTGGCTCTGCCACCAGGACTACACTTTTGTCATGACAGTGTCTCCTCTTCTTCAACCCTGCTTAGCTCATCTGTCACTTAATAAATCCAATGGGGGATGCAGTCTTTCTTTGATCAGAGTGGTTAGAGATAAACTGTAATTCCATTTTTACCACCAGCATCCTCTGCCACGAAAAAAAGCATTCTTCCTTTCCCATTTCACTTTTCAAAGTGATGGGCATTAGCTAGATATCTTTATCTCTCTTTTTCTATCTATCTGACAGATTCTAATTATCTTCCAGGAGGGTGTAAATATTCCCTGGAATATTGCATGTCTGTTTTTTCACTGAATGAAATATAGATCGAGAAGGTTTATTTGCTAAAAATTAGGACACTGTAATCATTTAAATTATGTGATCCATATCTTGCTTTAATGCATCTTTAGGGATAGTTACATAGCTAAATCTGAAATACGACTTTTCATTTTTAAAAAAGGAATGTGTTTAAAGAGGATTTAAGGGGCACAGTTTAGATTTCTGGTTTCGAGGGAAAAATAAAATAGCTTCTTTTTCAAAATAGGCTGGAGGAGGGGTACTTTTAACTCTGCAAGAGGATTTCCGATTGTATGTTGATAGTTGTCAGTAGTGAAAATTTCAAAATCCTGCTCTGAAGGAGGAACCACTCATATTACTAAAACTACCTCACAAAGCAAAAGCAACTCTATTTTGAGATAGAAATGATGGAAAACAGCCAGAAGTTTTTGCAACAGGCAAAATGCTTATGTCACTCTATCAGGGAAAGAGATTTTGAACTGAGAAGCTAATCCAAACTCAGTTTTGAGGCAGCAAGCTCCCTCATGCAGCTAGTCCTCAACTTATGGCCACAATTTCAATTGGGACTTCTGTTACTAAATGAGACAGTTAAGTGAGTTATGCCTGAATTTATTACCTCTTTCTATGGTTGTTAGGATTAGGGTTAGGGTACCAAAACATGAAATAAAGCATGAGCCATGGTGGTGCAGTGGTTTGGCAGTTCAAATCTCACCAGGCTCAAGGTTGACTCAGCCTTCCATCCTTCCGAGGTGGGTAAACTGAGAACCCAGATTGTTGGGGGAAATGTGCTGACTCTGTAAACTACTTAGAGAGGGCTGTAAAGCACTGTGAAGTAGTCTAAGGGCTATTGCTATTAAGTGAATGTGGCTTTCCCATTGATTTTCTTTGTTGGAAGCCACAACAGTAAGTCGCAAATGGCAATCACAGAACCCCCATAAATTCTGCAATCATCAAAATTCAAATGCCTGGATTTTTTGTTTTGTAACTGCAAAAATGCCACAATAGATCTAAGTGCAAGAATCAGTCATAAGTCACTTTTTTCAGCACTGTCTTTGAATGGTTGCTAAATGAAAGATTGTAAATTGAGGATTATCTGCATTTCTCTGTGCTTTATGAAGGGACATTTCCTTTAACTTGTCCTGAATTTCCTACTAGTCCTCTTCACTGGACGCTCCAATAAGAAGATGAGAAAAATCTATTTTTCCGCATCTGATTTCCCAAACCTTGACTCTCTTTGATTCCTTATCCAAGCACACACTGGGTTAAGATTTTCTGTTTTGAACAAACATACCGTATATTTAATTTTCACGTATAAAAATATGCAATTCTGGAAACATTCACAAATAATGAGTTTCTAGATTTTAATTGTTCATAATAACACAGGTAACTCTCAACTTGCAGCCATAATTGAGCCTGCAATTTTGGATATAACGTATTACAGTTGTAAAGCAGGTCACCACATGGTCATGAACAATTTTATGACCTTATTTGCAGATTAGGTGGTGCAGTGGTTAGAATGCAATATTGCAGGCAAACTCTGCCCACTGCTAGAGGTTCGATCCTGAGTGGTTCAAGTTTGACTCAGCCTTCCATCCTTCCAAAGTTGATAAAATGAGAACCCAGATAGTTGGGGGCAATATGCTGACTCTGTAAACCACTTAGAGAGGGCTGTAAAGCACAGGGAAGCAATATGTAAGTGTTATTGGTATTAAGTGAACACTATAGTTGTAAAGCAAATGCCGTTGCTAAGCAAACATGATGGTCATTAAGTGAAGCCAATGTTTGTGAAGGGGTGTTTTTTGGGTGCTTTTTGGCAGAAACCAGAAGTAAACACTGGTTTCTAGAAAAAAAAAAGTATTGAAGTTATATGACTGGGGAATGCCACAAAGAACTGTAAATATGGCTTAGTTGATGAGCACTAAAAATGCAGTCGCATGACTGTAGGGAGGCCTGGGCTATTGAGTGTTGAATCCAGGTCATAGTTCTCTTTCTAGGGTCCACTGCAGGGGTGAAATGCTCTCAGATCAGACCGGATTGCGCAATCCAGTAGCGATCATGGCCGGTTGTTCGGTGATCCGGTAGCAATGGCGCAGTGAAGCTCCGCCTACCCACCTGGATGTCATTACTTCCTGGTTTTAACCAGGAAGTAATGTATTTTTTATCTTCTGAGCATTCACAGAAGGTTTTGCGCATGTGCAGAAAGTCTGCACATGCATGTGATGCGCACGGCACGTGCACTTCTGAGTCAGTAAGGAAGGTAAGTAGATTTCAACTCTGGTCCACTGTAACCTTGCTAAGCAACCAGTCGTAAACAAAAGACTACCTATATTGATTTTTATTTTATTTAATTCATTTTTTAAGATAAACACATGATGATCAGAGATGGACTTAGAATATCCTGCTTAGAAATCATCAAAATAGGACAAAAGAGCAGCAAACGATGTTGTGCTTTTATTGAATAAAATATAAAATGTCAATCCAGATTCCACCCCCTCTATAGTTTCCAGTCTCCATCTTCTGTCACAAAGTTCCTTAACAAAGTTCCAAAATTATTTGCACCCTTGATTGGATGTAACTTGTTACTGTTTGTATGCTTTCCATTAACTATGGAAATGATAATAAAAAGTGGAGAAGTGATATCAATTTTGAATGTATCTTGTCAAGATGCCTTCCATGGACTCCAGCTTCCATATTTTCCAAAAAATTGATCATGTAAGGCAGAAATTCTTGCTTATTTAATAAACAAGAATGTTTTATTGTTTACATTTTTAATAACATTTATTTTAAACAATGCTTTTATATTTATTTTATTTATTTATATATGGAGACTGCCCATCTTACTCACAGAGAGACTTTGTGGAGGTATACAATTTTATCATCTTTGTGTATGTGTGTGTATGACTGCATTTGTATATAACATGGCATTTGTATATAAAATGTGCTTGGCTGTGTATCATAGAAAGGCAACCTGTAAAATGGGGATTGGCCAACCATGGTGCAGTCAACAATGGTTAATATAAAAAGGTAAAATGTGCATGCTTTTATTTTACAAATGAACTGCAGCTCCACTCATTAGCATTCAGGGGTATCAAAGTCAAGGCCCGGGGCCCAGATCTGGCCTGTGGGGTGCTTAAATCTGGCCCATGGGGCCAACATGGAAACATCGAAGGACCGGCCTGCAGTGCCACTGCCAGTGAAAACGGAGTCACAAGGGCCATGGCGGTCCCCCCAAGCTCCGTTTTCACTGGGCAGAGGGTTGCAGGAGGCTGTCACAGGTGAAAACGGAGCTCGGGAGCCTCTTTTCACTGGCAGAGTGCTTGGGCTACCACAGGCACTCCCGCCGAGTAACATTGAGTTGGCCATGCCCCCCTGGCCAAGCCCCTACCCTCAGCTCCCCAAGGCGAAATGCAACCCTGATGTGGCCCTCAATGAAATCGAGTTTGACACTCCTGCTCTAATCTAAAATAATTACTGAATATCACTGAGTTATCTAGACTGGGAAGTCTGTCCATTAATCTACATGAGACCATTGTGGTAGATTACGACCCATTACCAGGCCTACAATCCAGGAAGAAGGCCTTCTCTGTTGCTTTCCCTATCTCCTGCGCAGCTTTCACTCTCCCCTTATTTTAAAAAAGCCCTTAAAATCTATATACCTCTAGAGATGCTTCTGAATTGAGTGGCCTTACAAATCTAATAAATTAAATTAATAACCTTCACTGAGGAGACTATCTTGAAGTAGACCAATTCGGGATGGTGACGATGAGGATACTTTCAACAACTCTTAAAAAAAAGGAAAGGAAAGAAAACATGTCGCCCATTAATATGCGACTTTTACACTTCAGCAGTTTTGTTCATATGGCATTTTTTCATTCTGTCATTCTGCATTAGCTTTCCTCAGTTGTATTTTTCAATCCAGGAGAAGTCCGTTGCCAATATCTCAGGGGATGCCACAAAGAAGAGGGAGTCGGGCTGTTCTCCAAAGCACCTGAGGGCAGAACAAGAAGCAATGGGTGGAAACTAAATCAAGGAGAGAAGCAACTTAGAACTAAGGAGAAATTTCCTGACAGTTAGAACAATCAATAAGTGGAACAACTGGCCTGCAGAAGTTGTGAATGCTCCAACACTGGAAACTTTCAAGAAAATGTTGGATAGCCATTTGTCTGAAATGGTGTAGAGTTTCCTGGCTGGGCAGGGGGTTGGACTAGAAGGCCTTCCAATTCTGCTGTTATGTTATGTTATGTTATGTTATGTTATGTTATGTTATGTTATGTTATGTTATGTTATGTTATGTTATGTTATGTTATGTTATGTTATGTTATGTTATGTTATGTTATGTTATGTTATGTTATGTTATGTTTTAATGGTTGTTTAAGATGCATTTTTATTGTTTCATTTTTACTGTATGCCACCCAGTGTCACATTTGTGAATGGGTACTATACAAATTTGATGAATACTTAAGTTGCATGCTTTGTGTACTGCTTTGCTCCCCATTCTTAATATCTTACATGTGGGGCAACGTGACTAAGGTTAGGATTGGTCCTAGCTAATACTAGGCAGGCGGGTTTTCTATGGCCCACAAATTTAGGCTCTAATTTTAATTGCCTCTGCTCTTTAGGGGCATATAGAAAAAGTATTAATTTACATAGCATGATTTCTATGAATTCATTAGAAAGAAGTAATTTGTCGATGATATATTCCGAGAAAAACACAAGAGATAAAAATACGTAACATGAAATATAAAATCTAAAAATTATAAGCGTATGTTTAGATTATAGACATGTGTCGTAGCCAGGAAATCAGCAATATCTGATCTGAATGTGCCATATAATAAATAAATAATAAATAAATGCTGATGATAGCAGTGAGGCCATGAATGAACAAACACATAAAAGGCTTGTCTATTCCCTGGAATGTAAATTGAATTTAAAATATCTCCATTTAGGATCCTCAGAATAATCGTAGGTTACTCCCCATCTGCACTTCCCTCCCCCAGCCTCCCCCCACCCCGAATGCTGGAAAACTATTGGAACCTGCAACAGGGCCTTTCACCAAAGTTTAACAAGTGACTTTGGTGATAGAAAGCCAGAATCTTCTATAAAATTATGTTTACTCACCTCATTTTTCACAAACTTGGTTTACAAACTGACAGAAGGATTTTCTCCATTTGCCAGATGTGAGACTACAAATCTCATCATTCCCAGCAAGGATGCCCAAGTGGAGAGAGGCCTTAAATAGGCACTAAGGGATATAGCTTCATTTGTTGAGAATTCTGAGCTGGGAAGTATCCTCCTATACCTTCGCGGTAGCCTTCTTGACCCAATATTAATTCAAGACAGCCTGTCCATCTTCAGTTAAAACTACAAAACTTTGGGCTCTAGATTTTTCTTTTAAAAAATAGAAATGTTGACTTGCATGAGGTTATAAATAAAACAACCTTGGAATGAGCTGCCTCACACCCAGTGCACTCTCTAATCACTGCAATTCACTGTGAATTCATTTGAAAAGACTAAAATATTTCACGTTTAATTAATTTTAAGCGCGAACATTCTGCACAAGCACTCCAAAATTGCTTTCGTATACATATATGTAACCTTGGAAGCCAAACCTTGTCTGAATTGTCGGAAACTATTCTCCTGAACCCAACCAGCTAATTAGTTTTGTTTCTGGCACTGTCTCAGCATCTCAGGATACTTTTGGTAATCAAATATCTTAAAAATAGATTTTTAGACCAGTCAGTCCTTCAAACTGGTACTAAATTTACAGTTGTGGATTTTGCTCCTGCCTTGTGCAATAAAATAAAGCTAATTGTTCAATCATGGGAATATAAAGAAATATGTCAGTTTCATTGATTTTTTTTTTAGGCATTTCTTACAAAATTCTTATAGCAGTGTATTACAAAAACTAAACCACATTCAAACGTATCCTACATATATTCATCCAGGATAAAACATAAAAATCTGGGGAAGCAAGTGGGAAATATGAAATGTATCACATCTGCTGTAGATTGCTTCCAGTTCAGTGTTTTCTTTCACTTGGGGAAAAGCACTGGAAACTGTTAGATCAATAGCCCCAGCCTTTTCAGCTCTGTGGACCTGCAGGGGATGGACAGTGGGGAGGGGAGGGGAGATGGTTCCATGTGAGGGTGCGCAGTCCTTTCATGGCCCAGTTCTGAAATGGCCATGACCCACTAGTGGACCATGGCCCGGGGTTTGGAGTCCTTGTGTTACATCAACTGAACAAAGCTCTTTGTGATTGAAACATGGAGATGGACCAATAAAAATGACAATTACAGAACACTTATAAAAGACCAAACGTCTAGGAATTCCCTATCATTTTTGGATTTAGTCTAGTTTAGGATGTTGACAGTTCCCTAACTTGAAACCCTGGTTAAGTTTGTCCATGTGTTTTTTAATTAAGGAGTTTTCACCACCGTTAAGTCCAAATAGGCTAAGGAATTGCTATAAGTTTGGCACTCAGAAAAATCAGTCATCAATAGGCACATAGAGATAAACAACATTCATACATTATTCAAACGATACAATAAAAAAGCTAAACAACAAAAAGACCACCTCCTTGCCACCAAACACCCAGATAAGCAGCAATTAATACCAGGATAAATATCAGATTAACAATCAAGAAGTAAACAATATCCCAATTAAGGAACTGCCAATTCAATCAGTAAATAACAGCTAATCAAGGAACTACTAAGAAGAAAACAACCTTGCCTTCAACACTGACAGGGCAAGCCATTATCTATAAACAGAGAACAAACCTCACTCCTTTCAAGAACGGAAGATGTTACCTAGTTGGGTAACAAAATGTCTGCAAGAAAACAACTAGGCTCAGAGAGCACAGTTCAAATGTGAGCTACAAATATTCTCTTCTATTGATGAAACAGGAACAATGTAACAGCCCGTTTCTTGAGACAAAAATTTTGCTATAGCAGTTCTAAATGCAGTTGATCTGGAGAACATTGGAGAAAAGAAGGAACAATGGAGAAAATTCGGTGCCAAAATAATTCAGGATCTATCATTGTTTTTGGCCGAAATCGTTTTCTTATACTTGTAGTTCTTTTAACAAAATAATGATGGTTATTAATTTGGTCCTCGGTTGTGCATAATGATTTTGAAGTAAATGTTAAACCATATTGTTTGTAGGAATTCACCTACATCTGTATATTTTCAATGGAAAGAACAGTGATATGTAATGAAAATTAGCCCTGGAAGTTTAGTACAGGAAAGTACCTATAATAGAAATATTCAATAATTACAATTTTGCATTAATGTACATAGCAGGAAACTCTTAATAAAAGTACAACCCCTCCTCTGCCATTTTATCCTCCATTTGAAGTAAAAAGAAAGAAAGAAAGATCTGGTCTTTACAAACTAGTTGATTATTAAAGCTTCCCATAACTCTCACAGTTAAAAACACCTTGTAGTTAGGAATTGCCTAAATTTCCTTGATTTATTATCTGATGGTAAAAGATTAAGTGTGTAATGCTATGGAGTTAAAATAAATCCAAAGACTGAGAAAATTACATCCATTTGATTTGGGATTATGTATATTATTGGCTTTGGATAGATGGGTTATTTCGAGATATAGGCTTATATCTTGATAGTGTTTTAATCCACAACTTTGCTTTGGTGGCAGCATTAGAGTACCTAGTGCTTTAGCTGTGCCATGTCTAGGAATGGAATGGAATGGAATGGAATGGATGGGAAGGGAAGGGAAGGGAAGGGAAGAGAAGAGAAGAGAAGAGAAGAGAAGAGAAGAGAAGAGAAGAGAAGAGAAGAGAAGAGCTTTATTGTCACTTTGAATGTACACCAATTGGCACACATTAAAATGAAATTTTGTTACATACAGCTCTCAAAGGGTTCATCACAGGGGTGAAATCTAAAAAATTTCCCTACCAATCCTGTGGGTGTGGCTTGGTGGGTGGGTGTATCCTGTGACTGAGTGGGTGTGGCCAACTCAATGTCACTCACAGCCACTCAGTCACAACCTCCCCACCAAGCCACGCCCACAGAACCCAGTAGAATTTTTTTTTTAAAAAAAATTCTATTCTGCCTTTTTCCTTATTTGCTAGATGCCTGCAGCTGTAGCCTCTCTGCCCGCTTGCCACCCGCTCACCACCTGTTTGCCCTTCGCCTTGGGTTGGGGGCCAGGATCCAGGGATTCGCCATTCCCCGAGGCCCCGGAGCTGCCACCTACCTCAACTGGGTTGGGGAATGCACCATTCCCTGACACCAGCCTTGCCCCAGAGCCACCGCACGCTCTTCCTTCACCACGCAGCATATACTTACTCCAGCAGCTGGCTGCCAGGAAAGGCAAGCGTCCAAAAGTTACTGGAGCCCTTCTCCTTCTTGAATATTTCACTGCCATCGCCACCTGGTTCCATGCGCCAGCTGCGCAAGTGCACATCCAACCTGCTGCTGATAAATGAATGAAATAAATGGTGTGTGCTTTACGTGCTTTCGAACTGCTAGGTTTGCAGAAGCTGGGACAAGTAATGGGAGCTCACCCTGTTATGCAGCACTAGGGATTCGAACCGCTGAACTGCTGACCTTTTGCTCGACAAGCTCAGCATCTTAGCCACTGAGCCACTGCTTGTATCTTGATCTTGATTCTATGTGACCTGATTTCTATAATGATTTATCTAGTCTTGAGGAAAAATAAGAGATGTAAAAAGATTTGCAGAGAAGGTATATTTCCTTAAATATACACATTTTCAAATAGTGATAGGATTTTAGTAAGTCTCTGGGAAGACCTCTCTACCAGGTTTGTTGAGCAATATATAGTATAACCTTTAAGATTTTCTTTCTATGTCAGTCATTTGCTGGCAATATTAACTCAGTTAATATGTTCTTGGCTTAGCTAGAACCAATGTGCATTTTCCAGTCCATTCAAACTATTAAGCAAATTAAATAAAAAATCCTTTTTTAAAAAAAATTCCTGTCTCACTTTTTCACTCTTTCTTTCTGTAGTAACTTGCTAGTCCTAACATATTTACTGTGGTCCAATATGCACTTTTGGTTTCCTGATGAGCATTATTTCTATTATATGTTTAGTTTGCACCTCATACTGGAAGCCTTAAGAGGCCCCTGACAATGCCCAAAAGTTAATTTTATACCTGATAAATGAAAACGTCTATAGCAGTGATGGCTAACCTTTTTTGCCATTGCGTTCCAAAAGTGGGAAGAGCGTGAGGGGAGCACATGCATGCCAACACCCATAATTCAATGCCCCCCTGTGTCCTGACCCCATGCATGTGCGCAGACACACACTCCACCCGCTTTTGGCACGCAACGGCAAAAAAGGTTACTGGTGGGCCTGGTAGACCCATTTTTCACCCTCCCCAGGCTCCAGAGGGTTTCTTGGAGCTTGGGGAGGGCAAAAATGGCCTCCCCCCACCCCCTGAGGCCCTCCAGAGGCTGGAAACAGCCAGTTTCCCGACTTCCGGTGGGCCTGGAAGGCCTGAAAATCAGCTGGCCAGCATGCGCATGCGTGCTGGAGCTGAGCTAGGGTATAGTGACCAGACGTCCCCCTTTTGGCGGGACAGTCCCTCTTTTTAATAATTTGTCCCGCGTCCCACGGCAATTCCAAAAAGTCCCGATTTTTTTTGTTTCACTCCCATTCTGAAAATGGGAGGTGGCAACGCAAGAGGAGGAGGCGGAGAAGGGGGAGTGGCAGAGAAGGGGGCGCGAGAGGGAGGAGAGACGCCGCTTGGCTTCACCCGAGAGGAGAGCTGAGCCTGCCTGGAAGAGCCGAGAGGAGAGCCGAGCCTGCCTGGAAGAGCGGAGAAGCAGCAGCCGCTCCTCCTCCTTCAGGCAGATGGCAAGACTCAGCAGGCATGCCCAGCCCCCTGGTGTCCCGCTTTGCCATCGCTGAAATCTGGTCACTTTAAGTTAGGGCAACGCTTGCGTGTTCACAGATATGGCTCCATGGGCCACACATGCCACAGGTTCACCAGCATGGGTCAATAACATCCAAGGTTTTTAAGTAAAAACGGGATTTGTGTTTTTATGGTATCTGAGCTACAAAAGTAATGCTTTTGAAAGGACACTTGTAACAGAAGCAACATCTCTACTCTTTTCTGCATTTTGATAAATCACTTTTTTTTTTCTCTTGAAATGATAACGTGGAGCAAAATAACAGGATCTATAGCAAACTTGGTGTCATGGTATCATTTTCCATTAAAAATGTATAAGAAGAAAGAATGAAGAATCAGAGGAACCTCATTTCAAAGCACGGAAAGGAAAGATAGAAAATATATTTTTTCTGAGCATTTGGGGTTTGGCATCCTGGACTTAGAAGGCGGGTTTTTATTTTTTTACAACCAGCATTTATCAGAAGCACACGGTGAGATGAACTAAACCAGTAAGTTGTAGAAACATGGTGTATATCACACTCAGAGAAAAAGTATCCTAGTCCTATCTAGTTTTTTGCCTCCGAAATGATTTAATTCCAGTCCTTGGCAAACACATTCCCACCGTCCCTGACATCTGGTCTGCAGATATTCATATAATGAATGTGGAAGCTTAAGGAACTACATATCTTCTTCCAGGTTTGTAAGACATATCTTGTTAAATTATCATGCATGCTGGATGCAATATAGTTCTTTCCTTTTATATTAAGAAGATGCAAGCTTCTGGAGTGGTTGATGAACACAATAACATCAGCTGTTCTGATTCCCCAAAGTTAAGAGCTGCGCTGTGTTTAATCAATATAACATAGCCTTCTGCCATCATGACTCCCTACACACGTGCAAATTCCAATATTCAGAATTCACAAATTCTATGCTAGAGTTCCTCCGGAGCAGAGAGACAAATTAAAGGAATCACTGGAATTTAAGTTTGGAGAAGTGGGCATTTCTTTGGTTACTCTGGGAAGGAAGCTTTCCATGGCCAACTCTTTGTGGCCAACTCACCATGGCCAACTCACCATGGCCAACTCATCACGGCCAACTCGCTGCATGACAATTCGCCATAGAACAAGAGTTACACTAATATCAAAGAAATGGTGGAATAGAATCATTAAAGAAAAGATTCAAAAGAAGGAACAAACTGAAATGTGAATGACAAAAATTAAAATAGTTTTTAAATTATTTTAATTCATTAAATTGAATTATTGAATTGTCCTCCAGCAAGTTGGCTGAGGCAAGTTGGCCACAGTGAGTTGGCCATGGTAAATTGGCCATGGCAAGTTGGCCGTAATAAATTGTCCCATTCCATGCATGATCTGACATCTAGGATCACACATATAATTTAATGGTTACATGGTTAAACTAAGGCTAAGGAGAGATTTAACTGATCCAAAATAACTAAGTTGGTTTACATGTCTGAGAACAGATGTAAAGCTGGATGGAAAGTAGTAAGGACAGCCGAGAAGATTATAAGAAGCTCATTTCCTGTCATTCAGGATACTGTTTTTAAGCACTATGTAGTTTGAGCTCAAAGCATTGTTAGAGACCCCACACACCCACTGCATGGGCTGTGTCTGCTGCCACTCTGGGAAGAGATTTCGAAGTATTTCTACAGATTCTATAACAGTTTTGCTCCCTATGCTATCCTTCTGGTAAACGGATTTGCAAGATTTGTTTCTTTCACCATGTACATCTAGACTGTTGTTACTCTGTGTCATATAATATATCTGGATACATGCATATCTATGTATCTATATATCTATCATCTATCTATCTATCTATCTATCTATCTATCTATCTATCTATCTATCTATCTATCTATCTAGTCATGTTTATGTAGTGTATATTAGAGGTGAAGCCTCTTTGAGAGCTGTAGTCAATGAAATTTCATTTTAATGTATGCTGATTAGCGTACATTCAAACTGACAATAAAGTTATTCTAAGTTCTGCTGTGAGGAAAATAGGAGAAGAAAAGGATATTAACTATGTTTGAGCTATTTATAAAGTAACAAAAGGCAGGATAAAAATCTAATAAATAAAATCAGTTTTGCAAGCTCCAGAACTCTTGCCCCAAATATATCTTTAATATAACAGAAAAGTTATTTAATTCTTTTCTCTCTCTCTCCCTCCCTCTCTCTCTGTCTCTCTCTCTCTGTCTCTCTCTGTCTCTCTCTGTCTCTCTGTCTCTCTGTCTCTCTCACACACACACATGTATACACACACACACACAATGTGTAGAACTATGCTGCCTATGGTCTGACCTAAGCTTAGTACATAAAATTGTCTGCTACAACGTCCTATCTGTCAGTGACTACTTCAGCTTCAACTTCAATAATACAGGGCAAACAATAGATACAAACTCATAGTAAATTGATCCAAACTCAATTTCAGAAAATACAACTTCAGCAACAGAGTGTTCAATGCCTGGAATGCACTACCAGACTCTGTTGTTACATCCTCAAACCCCCAAAACTTTAACTTTAGACTGCCTACCATGGACCTCTCCCCATTCCTAAGAGGTCAGTAAAGGGGGCTTGCAAGACGCACCAATGTGCCTACCATCCCTGTCCTACTGTTCCCATTTATTCGTACCCATTTCTTAGTTCTATACTTATACCTGTTTATACTCATATATTTATATTTTAATATTGATACTTGTTTTCTCATACATGCTTGATAATAAAATAAATAAATAAATAAATAAATAAAATAAACACACACAAATATACATACACACACACACACACACACACACATGTTTGTTTTCTGAGGTTTTTGCGGGTGTCACCAAGACACTTCCAATTTTACGCAGGAGAAAACCTGAATAACCAAAGACCTACATATATATATATATATATATATATATATATATGTTCTGAGGTTTTCACGGGTGTTTGTATGTAGGTCTTTGGTTATTCGGGTTTTCCTCCCGCGTAAAATTGGAAGTGTCTTGGTGACGTTTCGACGAAGTCTCATTCATCATCTTCAGGCTGGTGTTTACAGCTTCGTGCTTCTAGGAGCTCCATAGATACATATTCACTGCATTTGAAATAAATCACATTTACTTTCCATCTTGCCCTCCCCAGTACATCATAGAGTGTGGTGCTCAGCATGCCATTCAGAGATCAAATGTTGTGCTCTCAGCCTTGTGTCACCAAACAAGAGAAATTAGATGGGTTATGATTATGCATCATTTGCTTTCTAAGACTCAGCATTGAGTCCATCTTGGTCTTTCCTTCCACCTCAGAAGAAAAAAGCTGCAGTTCCCCTTCCCAGCAAGAAAAATGACCTCATTCATCTTCTCCAATTGCCTGGTTATGCTAGAACTATAGAAGCAAGGAGACAGAACACTCTCTGGCCCATATATCAGTTAAAAGGACACAAACTACCAATTGCTTTTCAAGGGGAAAAAAAAGCTCGAAAAGATCAGCTTGGCCAAAATAGGAAAGAAATGCCCACTTATAGCTTATTGATTTATTCCGGCCTTGAAGAACCGATTTTCCCATTTTGTCCTTTCTCGGTCCTTGTTTCTCAAGAGCTTTTACCATTTTTAGGCCATTCCCCATCTATTCTGTGAGCTACTATGAAAGGCTGTAATTGAAAAATGGGATTTAAAAATAATGGATGGAGCTAATAAGTACTATTTTTATTGTCGGCTTGTTTCATTTAAAGTTTTACCGCTGTTTGAAATAATATTGTGAGGAAGTAATAGAAGTTCATTTATGTGATTGGCTGGGAGATTCTTATGCTTAGTGCATGTATGTATTTTGTGATGTTTAATTCTACGGTTAATTCTTTTGCAATGTTTAGTTCTACGGCTGTGAAATGCTGTTCAGGATTTTGCTTTCATTTTCAAAATTTTGGTTTGTTTCACGTATCCTGCAGAGGTGGCATCAACAGGAACATATATCCAGGAATCATGGTCTAGACCAGGGGTCTCCAACCTTAGTCCCTTTAAGACTTGTGGACTTCAACTCCCAGAGTTCCTCAGCCAGCTTTGCTGGCTGAGGGACTCTGGGGATTGAAGTCCACAAGTCTTAAAGGGACCAAGGTTGGAGACCCCTAGTCTAGAATCTAAGATATGATAAGGTGGAGTAAACCACTGTGTCCATATTGCCCAGCTGAGATGCACTATTCCTTGCTATATTTAGGCAGGAAATAATTGAATAATTAGGATATTACCGTATTTTTTGGAGTATAAGATGCATCTTCCCCCCCCCCAAAAAAGAGGGTGAAAATCTGGATGCGTCTTATACTCCGAATGTAGCCCCACCCAGCTTCTCAAACGGAGGTTTCAGAGGCTGAAAAAAGCATCAGAAACGAAGCTTCAGAAAAGAAGCCCCCAAACATAGCTTCATAGGCATTTTTTTTCTGAAGCTGTTTTGGAGGCTTTCAGAGGCAGGAAAAAAAGTTTTTTCTGAAACAGAGTTTCAGAAGTTTTAGAGGCAGATTTTTTTTTAAAAAAAAGCAAGACACAGAGCTCACAAGCAAGGAACCTGGTGCTAAAATTCACCAATCTCTTTCCACTTATGACTGTATGACTTTTTGTTGCTATCATTAAGGGTTAAATTGCAACCTATGTCCATCATTTATGTTGTAAATGTTGTAACTTTGATGAAGGTTTCTTTTTCTTTTTCTTTTATGTACACTGAGAGTATATGCACCAAAACAAATTCCTTGTGTGTCCAATCACACTTGGCCAATAAATTCTATTCTATTCTATTCTATTCTGTTCTGTTCTGTTCTGTTCTGTTCTGTTCTGTTCTATTCTATTCTATTCTATTCTATTCTATTCTCTGAGAACAGCTGATTGGGGGTATTCCAGGGGGCTAATCCACCTGCCAATCAGCTTTTTACTTATTTTCCTCCCCCAAAACTAAGGTGCATATTATACTCCGGTGCGTTGTTGTGGTCCATCAACAGCCTACGGAGTTGGCAATGGACAGTGATGAGGCTGAGGTTAGGCCAGGGCCATCGGGAAGTGAGGTGTGGACTCTAGAACTCCAGAGGTTCTAGAACCTCCAGAGACTGATAGTAGTGAGGCAGAGGAACAGGAGGAGCCTGTTCCTAATGAACGCATGAGAAGAGCTGCCAGAAGGCAAGAGCAGCTCAAGCAAAGAGGACAACTTGGGAGTAGGGCCAAGAGATGATTGGCCCCTCCCATAAGGCTTAAAAGACCAACAACAGTGTTTGGGCTAGAAAACAACGTTGATAGCTTTGTCTTGTTGCATTTGTATCAGTGTTTTCTGAACTTTTGCCAAGAAAGGCCTTTGGCAGTTTGCCTAATTGGACCAAGGTTTGCGATAGGACTGAGGAATTTGTGTTGGGAGGCATTTGTTTTAATTTGAACAATGAGTTGAACAATGCTGGGAATGAAGTAATTCTTAGCTGTTCGAATAAAGTTTTTTTTTTCCACTAACCGAGTTTCCTACTACCTCTTGGGCCTGGATCACAACATGCGTCTTATACTCTGAAAAATACAGTATATTTAAAACAAGCTTTATCTCTGTGTGGTTCCATGTAATCAGTGTCACATTTAAGCTGGATGCCTGCTCTTTTTTAGATTTCTAATGTAGTTTTCATATCAACAATACTGTATAAGAACATGTACATCCTTGCAAGTCAGATAAATTCATACAGTTTTTCACAGAGTTTCTTCTTCCATTTTTTGCTTCATTTATTTCAGGCAGGTATGTAGGTTTCAGGAAGAAATATTTCTCAGACACAGTTGCAGGAATTGGGTATGTCTAGTTTAATGAAAAGAAGGACTAGGGGAGACATGATAGCAGTGTTCCAATATCTCAGGGGCTGCCACAAAAAAGAGGCAGTCAAACTATTCTCCAAAGCACCTGAGGGTAGAACAAGAAGCAATGGGTGGAAACTAATCAAGGAGAGAAGCAACTTAGAACTAAAGAGAAATTTCCTGATAATGAGAACAATTAATGGCTTGCTTTCAAAAGTTCTGGATGCTAAGTCATTGGAGGTTTTTTTTAAAAAGAGATAGAGAATCATTTATCTGAAATGGTATAGGACCTCCTGTTTATGAAGGGGATTAGATTCTCTAACTAATATAGCAGAACCCCTAAGCATAATCTTTGATAAAGCTTTCATGACTGGTTCCCTTCTCAAACTTTGGTCACTTGTCACGGTCATCCCTGTCTTCAAAAAAGGAGACTCCAGCTTAGTTGAAAATTATCTCTCTATGCTGTGTCATCTGTAAAATTATGGAATCCATCATCAACCAATCCATTACCCTCCACCTAGAAACAACCAACCTACTCTCTAATAAACAATTTGGTTTCAGAAAAGAATTATCATGTAATTTACAACTTCTCCACTGCAAAAACATATGGACTACTAATCTTGATCAAGGCAAAGCAATAGATGCAATCTACATAGACTTCGGCAAAGCTTTTGACTCAGTAGTACACGATAAACTTCTCCTAAAACTAAAATCCTACGGCATTTCAGGACCTCTTCACAATTGGATAACTGCTTTCCAATCAAACAGACAACAAGTGGTCAAAATTGGCAATGCTTTATCAAATCCTGTTCCTGTTAAAAGTGGCGTTCCCCAAGGCAGCGTTCTTGGACCAACGCTCCAACATAAATGATTTCTGTGATCTTCTCTCAAGTTATTGTGCTCTCTTTGCTGACGATGTCACACTATTTAACACCACCAACAATACTACTACCCTTCAAAAAGACCTTGACTTTGTATCTGATTGGTCTAAAACTTGGCAACTCCAAATCTCAACCAGCAAATGCTCAGTCTTACATATTGGAAAAAAGAACCCAAACAAGCTTGATGGACATTAACTTACAGATGACCCCCACCCTGTTAAAGACCTTGGAGTTTTCATATCAAATGATCTAAGTGCCAAAGCCCACTGCAACTACCTAACAAAAAAGGCTCTAAGATGGGAAGACCTCCAAGGGTCCTTCCAACTCTGCTATTCTGTTAGATTACTAGTTTGTTCACAAGCAATGCTTTATTAGTTCTGTTGCAGCTTTATCAATCAACCACCATCATCATAACACCTTCTCTTGTATGCTCACTTCTTTTTAAAAGCATCTCTTTCTCATTGTTTACTGCAACAATTTTATTCCCAATATTGCCAACTTTGTTGGCCTCTTTTCTGCATGTGCTTCTTCCAGTGGTAGGTTTCAAAACTGTTTACTACTGGTTCTGTGGATGTGGCTTGGTGGGCGTGGCAGGGGAAGGATGCTGCAAAATCTTCATTCCCACCTCACTCCAGGGGAAGGATACTGCAAAATCTCCATTCCCACCCCACTCCAGGGGAAAGATACTGCAAAATTTCCATTCCTTCCCCAATCCAGGGGAAAGATACTGCAAAATCTCCATTCCCTCCCCAATCCAGGGGAACGTTACTGCAAAATCCCCATTTCCTTCCAATAAGCTGGGACTTGGGAGGCAGAAAATAGATGTGGGCAAAGCCAGTCAGAATTTTTACTATCGGTTCTTCAAACTACTCAAAATTTCCACTATCGGAAATTTCCACTACCGGAAATTCCACTACCAGAACTGGTCAGAACCTGCTGAAACCCACCTCTGGCTCCTTCATAATCCAATTTCCAGGCCACTCAATTCTAGAATAAGTCTGGATCATTTACAATTGAACATTCACAGATAAAAACACCAATGACCAGAAGGCTCTTGAATTCTGGTTATCACTAGGAAAGCTGAAGTCCCTTTCACCCACAGCCAAGCTCATAATCTAATTCTGACTGAAAAAGCTATCAATGGAGTTGATGCTACACTATACTAAGTTTTTTAAATATGTGTCTGGCGATTCCTAAGGATTTTAGGCCTCACATCAGGAGAATGCTGCACTAAAGGATTAAAGGATTAAATGAGAATAATTATATGCCCTATAGAATTATCAGGATATTCCAATCGCTTTCTTCTTTATTCAACAAACCCATGAGGGATTAATGTTCATGTACTTATAACTACATTTTTCTCTGTCTGGTGATATTACTCTTAGTCTAGTCAGTCAAGGCGCCTGTACAAGAAAAGAAAAACATGGTCCTTAATTCACTACCTATGAATGAGTAGGCATGGGGATATGATTATTGGCAACTCAGTTTTGATCAAGATATGTAGCCTATGAATTTGTATGAAGGATCATTGGAATATTAGCCATGTGCCCAAGGAGGTCAACTTCTATCTTCTTGCACTGTAGAATGGGAGGTGCAGAAATTTGAACTGTTCATCCTTGCTATTCTTACACCATGCCTAGTCTGTTTCAACTCACTCTTATCCAACAGAGAACCCAATTTTCTAACTAAATAAACTCATTAACCAGTTTTCTTATATCATGGCATGCTGCCATCCCATCTTCTAACATTTTGGACTGCAATTTTTTAAAAAAGCCATGAGACTAATCATGGATTTTCTGCATCATAAGTTATAATATGGTCCAAATGCCCATTGGAGGATTAATTTTTGTGGTTGGGAGACGCCTGCTCATTTCTTGTTGATTTTCTGTTCTGAAAGCTAGGTCTATCCCTGGAGCAGAGAAATCAAACACGAAAGAGCTGAAGGGACAGATGATTTCTAGGCTACGAATAGGCAAAAGTTTCTTAACAATATGATATATGATATGAATTGTTGTGTTGAGAGGAGTCTGTGATTAATGCTTAACAAAAGTAGATGCAAAGGTTTTGAGTGGTAGTGTAACTAGGCAGTTTTAGATCCTGGCCTTTTGTTTTCAAAAGAATAAATAGTGAGCCAATTACGCACATACTTGTCAACTGTTTTTCTACATAATATTTTTAGAAATGCAAGGAGAACAAGAAAATAAATTACGTCAAGCTGCAGTTATCAAACAATATCCTTTTCACCCTGTGTCTTGATAGTTGTCTTGGCTCTTATCCCAGTGATTCACCCTTTTTAAACTCACCTATAGTCCTAATAATAGCAAGATAATGATGAAAAAATAAAATACAAATACAAAATCCATCTCTCAATATTGTCAAATAAAAAAAAAATGCAGCCAGACATTACGAATCATCATGGGAGATGCAATATAGCATAAGCAGTGTTTGTATCATACAGAAGTCATTTAAAAACAGGCAGGAAGAATGATAGAAGTTGGTATCATAAAAAAAAAATCCCTCCAGAAAAATGTGACTAATTTGCTCATTAAAATGTGCAGAATTTGGGGGATTCTAATCTTCCCAGCATATTTTTCTCTTAAAGCAAGCTTAATAAAAAGCTTGTGTATATGTGATGTGTCGAGATTTGTAGTTATGCTTCCTTTAGGGGGGGAGGTATAATGTTACTTAAATTTCCGCAGGTTAATAGTCTTCTTTCATGATTAGGATTCTATTCATTGCAGAACTAGGCCTGGTAATTATAGCTTGCAAGCTGAGGACACGCGATAATCACTACTTGCAAATGTTTACAAGCTGAGAGGAATGGTGAAATATGTCCCTCCCTTTCCCCAACTCTCTCTGGAGATAGTGAAATATTTCTCAAAATGTAGCAGATCCGTAGGAAATAATGCTTAGCTGTGTTATACAATGACTACCCCTGCCAGACTGAAACATGCAAAGTATGTCATTTTGACTATTGATTCACAAGCAGGCTAGATGAAGGTCAAGAATTAGAGTTAGGGATAGAAATACATATATACATTACATACATACATACATACATACATACATACATACATACATACATATGTAGGTCTTTGGTTATTCGGGTTTTCTCCCGTGTAAAATTGGAAGTGTCTTGGCAACGTTTCGATGAAGTCTCATTCGTCATCTTCAGGCTTCAGCTTTGTGCTTCTGGGAGCAATGAGAACACATTGCTGTCGAAGTGATTTTAACTCACAAAATCATCTATTGCAATAGCCTTCCTGTAAATGACTACTTCAGCTTCAATCGCAATATTAAATGACTACTTCAGCTTCAATCGCAATATTACAAGAGCAAAAAATAGATTCAAGCTTAATGTCAACCGCTTCAAACTTGATTGCAGAAAATATGACTTCTGCAACAGAGTTGTTAATGCTTGGAACTCATTATCTGACTCCATAGTCTCTACAAAAAATCCCAAAATCTTCAACCAAAAACTGTCTACTATTGACCTCACCCCATTCCTAAGAGGACTATAAGGGGCGTGCATAAGAACACAAAAGTGCCTACCGTTCCTGTCCTATTGTTCTCTTTATTATATCTAATTAATATAGCTATGCATATCCTTTACATACATACATACATACATATATATATATTTTCATGATATGTTTTCTTTTTTTATTATGACAGTGTTTATGTATACTGTTGTGACAAAATTAAATTAAAAAAAAAGAGCCTAATGCTGGGAAAGATTGAGGGAAAAAGAAGAAGGAGATGACAGAGAATGAGGTGGCTGGATGGAGTCACTGAAGCAGTAGGCGTGAGCTTTAATGGACTCCAGAGGATGGTAGAGGACAGGGAGGCCTGGAGGAACGTTATCCATGGGTTCATGATGGGTCGGACATGACTTTGCAACTAACAACAACAAAAAAAAAAAGGTATGATCTAGATGGCAATTGTTAGTACAGCTTGGAAAAACAAAACACATACACACACACACACACACACAGAGCATGAGAACTAAGACTGCCTAGACTTGACTCCCTTTGGAAGTTAGAATAGAATAGAATAGAATAGAATAGAATAGAATAGAATAGAATAGAATAGAATAGAATAGAATAGAATAGATTTTTATTGGCCAAGTGTGATTGGACACACAAGGAATTTGTCTTGGTGCATATGCTCTCAGTGTACATAAAAGAAAAGATATGTTCATCAAGGTACAACACTGACAACACTTAATGATAATCATGGGATACAAATTTAACACTTAATGATACAACACTTAATGATAGTCATAGGCTACAAATAAGCAATCAGGAAACAATATCAGTATAAATCGTAAGGATACAAGCAACAAAGTTACAGTCATAAGTGGAAGGAGATGGGTGATGGGAACGATGAGAAGATTAATAGTAGTGCAGACTTAGTAAATAGTTTGACAGTGTTGAGGGAATTATTTGTTTAGCAGAGTGATGGCGTTCGGGAAAAAACTGTTCTTGTGTCTGGTTGTTCTGGTGTGCAGTGCTCTATAGCGTCATTTTGAGGGTAGGAGTTGAAACAGTTTATGTCCAGGATGTGAGGTTTCTGTAAATATTTTCACAGCCCTCTTTTTGATTCGTGCAATATACAGGTCCTCAATGGAAGGCATGTTGGTAGTAATTGTTTTTTCTGCAGTTCTAATTATCCTCTGAAGTCTGTATCTGTCTTGTTCGGTTAAGAGAAAAGGAAAGGAAGGAGAATCATAGCCTTTATAGTAAGAACAGAATTCTGTTAATTCTTGTATTTGCTTCCTAACCTAGCCATCCTGGAACGGCTGACATGAAGTGATACATTTCTCTGTAGATGTTATTGGCAAATTAGGCTTTGCAAGGATAGAACTGAATGGGTAGAACAATGGATGCAAATTGAGTTTTGGCTTCATTCTTCCATTAGTTCACATTAGTCTCATCATCAGTGGTCACTATGTCTCAGTCTCCCTTCTTCAGTTCTCTACTCCATCTCTTTTTCCTAATTTGAAAAATCTTCAAGAAGATTTCTTTCAGGCTACATTTTCTTAGGGTCTCTAAATCTAGGAAATAGCAAACAGCTGGAAGGAATGCCTAGGACATTAAAGGTAGCCCTAACCCTTAACTTCAGAGTTAAGAATCTTGCTTCTCACTGAACAACTGTCCTGAAAATTTTTTGCATCGCCTTTTTGATGGCTGGAGGAAGGATTGATGGTTTGATTGACAGATTTGGTGGCCAAAAAGAAGATTAGGAAGAAGGGATGAGTGGCAGAATGTCAAGGAGTATTTTTAGTGAAAGAAAGTCTCACATATCCACAACATTTTCCCCCACTCTCACACCACTGGTGGAAATTTTACTTCCCTGAAAATGGTTGTAGGTGAAATTCAAAGTGTAGTACTGTTTTTTGAATTTATGAGACACAGTAAAGCAATGGAGAGCCACATATCCCATATGTCAGGCAGTGAACTAAAGTCAAGTATGAGGAACTTGTACATATTGCTTATTTGTTGTGCCAAGTCAGTGTTGAGTTCCTTCAAGATATGGGAAGTGGTTTGTCATTGTTTCCTTCCTAGGGCTGAGAGGTAGTGACTGGCCCAAACACCTGGTGTCATGTTTAGAATAGAATAGAATAGAATTTTATTGGCCAAGTGTGATCGGACACACAAGGAATTTGTCTTGGTGCATATGCTCTCAGTGTACATAAAAGAAAAGATACGTTCATCAAGGTACAACATTTACAACACAATTGATGATCAATATATCAATATAAATCATAAGGATTGCCAGCAACAAGTTATAGTCATACAGTCATAAGTGGAAAGAGATTGGTGATGGGAACTATGAAACGATTAATAGTAGTGCAGATTCATTAAATAGTCTGACAGTGTTGAGGGAATTATTTGTTTAGCAGAGTGATGGCCTTCGGGAAAAAACTGTTCTTGTGTCTAGTTGTTCTGGTGTGCAGTGCTCTATAGCGTTGTTTTGAGGGTAGGAGTTGAAACAGTTTATGTCCAGGCTGCGAGGTCACTAATACTCATGTCTTCCATTTTCTAGCCTGGTATCTTAACTATTACACCAAACTAGCTTTCCTTGTGTACGTATAAAGATTTTAAATATTTAGATAGCATCTTGTGACAAACAAATCTGGGAGATTAGCAACAGACAATGAGAAAAAAATAGACGGCAATCTGGCAACTACATCCATTCATCTATTTTTCAACCTTGGTAACTTTAAAATGAATGTACTTCAACTCCCAGAGTTCCATTCTGACTGGGGAATTCTGGGATGGATAGTCCATACATTTTGAAACTGCCAAGGTTGAAAAACGCTGATCTATACTGGCCTTCTCCTTACAGATCCAATGCCTAGAGGGGGAAAGTGTAATGTATTACTGTAAGTTTTGGCGGGAGTTTTAGGCGGGAAATATCTCGCTTCTGATTGGATGCAGCCTCAGGCTGAAGTGTATATAAGGAGAGGTTTTTCTCCAGAGTGTTGCTGGGTCACACTATATTAAAGAGCTGTTGTCACTAACCTGGTCTCCTGCCTCGTCAATACCCAAACTTAACATTGGCGACGAGGATGGGATCTTGAGGCAGAGCACCAGAACAGAGCTGAACTCACTATGAGAATCAAACCCAGCAAGGTGAGGGCGAATGCAGCGATGACCGGCTACACGCCACCCACTCCGTTTGACCCTGCCCAGGAGACATGGGGAATATATATGACCCGTTTCGAAAGTTTCCTGGAGGCAAACGAGCTACAGGGAGTCTCCGACAACCGCAAACGGGCTTACTTCATAAGCCACTGTGGGTCCGCAGTCATCGCCGTCGCAGAAGCCCTAGCGGAGCCAACACCGCTACACTCCGTATCGTGGCAGACCCTTCAGACCCTTCTGAAGAATCACTACGCACCAGCCCGTCCAAATACGTTCGACGGTACGAGTTTGGAGAGCGCAGGCAACAAGAAGGCGAGTCTATCAGCGACTACATGGCAGCCCTGAGACAAGCCTCCAAGCATTGCGAGTACCGCGATCTGGACGAAGAGCTGCTGGAACAACTTATACGGGTGGTCAGAGACATCCGTTTGAGGAGACGGTTGCTAGCCAAGAGCAACCTGACATTGGCAAACGCTCTGGACGAAGCCAGAGCCCATGAGATGTCCAACCATGCAGCAGACACCTTACAAAAGCGACTCACGCCGATGGCGGGCGCAAAGCCGAGCACAGTCCACCACGAAGAAACCTATCGTGAGTCAACCAGCGAAGAGGAGGAAGAAGTCCACTACACGGAAAATCGACAAGGAAGACCCGGAGGAATGCGGAAGTTGCGGGCGACATCAGCGCCAAAGATGTAAGTTCAGGGCGCCATTTGCGGCGGTGTGAAAGGAAGGGGCACCTGGCTCAAGTCTGCCGAGCACCCCAACCTTCCCGCCGAAAATTCAAATCGGCCAATCAGAGCGGCTCTGAGTCAGAGATGCAAACCCCACATTCCCGCCGAAATTTCAAACCAGCCAATCAGAGCGCGAGATCGGCGAGGCGACCAGCGATTGGCCAGGAAAGAAAGAGCGCGAAGTCAAACCGAATGACTGTTACCATAGACCACGCAGCTACCCGCATCGAAGAAAAGATCTTCACAAACCCGACAATTGAAGGCGTACCGTGCCGACTGGAAGTAGACACAGGATCAGCTATCACAATCATGTCCTGGGACACTTTTGTGAAAGCCTTGCCGCACATCGCAAAGCGCAAGCTACAGAAACAACGGCTCCGGGTGCAGGATTACCAGGGCAACCGCATCCCTGTTCGAGGGACAACGACCGTCGAGGTCAAGTACGGGACATACGAAAAGACCCTGCCCATCACGTTAGTCGAGTGAACCTTGCCAAGCTTGCTGGGGCTAGACTGGTTCGGGCGTTGGGAATGGGGGTGACTGGCGTCCACCGGAGCGGATGCAACCTGCAAAACGCCCTAATGGAGGAATTCGCAGACGTATTCGAGGACCGTTTAGGCAAGTACAAGGGGACCCCTATCTCCTTCAATTTAGACCCCCAAATAGCTCCCATTAGGTTAAAGGCAAGGAGGGTTCCTTTGCACTCAAACCTAAAATCGACAAAGAGTTAGATAAATTAGTCAGCCAGGGGATACTAGTGCCAGTTGACCATGCCAAATGGGAGGCGCCAATCGTCACCCCTATAAAACCAGACGGGTCCATAAGAATTTGCGCTGATTACAAGGCTACCTTGAACAAAGCATTGCAAAAGCGCCTACCCAGTTCCAGTAGTGCAACACTTATTGCACTCACTAGGGCACGGACAAGTTTTCGCCAAATTAGACTTGGCACAAGCGTACCAACAGCTACCCGTAGATGCTAGCACAGCTGAAGCCCAGACCATTGTAACGCACCGGGGTGCCTTTAAGTGCACCGGTTACAGTTTGGGGTGAGTGTGGCCCGGGCTATTCAAAATTTGATGGGCGGCCCCTACAAGGGTTACCGGGAGTCGTGCCCTATTTCGATGATGTGTTGGTATCAGGGGAAGATTTAAGAGAACTGGGGAAGCGGTTAAGGAAAGTTTTGGCCATTTTTAGGTCGGCAGGATTAAAAGTCAAAGCAAGCAAGTGTCAGATAGGGGTCGAATCTGTTGAATTTTGGGCTATAGAATAGACAAAAAGGATTCACCCACTGAGAGCAAAGTCAAGGCGATAAAGAGAGCCCCAGCACCCAAAAACAAGACAGAACTCCAGGCTTTCCTGGGTCTGGTAAACTTTTACGCCGTGTTTTTAAAAGATAAGGCAACCGTTGCTGAACCGCTGCATAAATTGCTAGGAAAAAACACAGCTTGGTCGTGGGGGAAGTCAGAGAATAGGGCATTTGAGGCAGTAAAAAGTTTGCTATCAAGCGATAGCCTATTAATACAATACAATAACAGACTGCCGTTAGTATTGGTTTGTGATGCGTCCCCCTATGGAGTAGGAGCTGTACTTAGCCACAGACTCCCAAACGGCACTGAAGCCCCTATAGCGTTCTATTCACGAACGATGTCCCCGGCTGAGAGGAATTACAGCCAGCTAGATAGGAGGCTCTACAATAGTGTCAGGGGTGAAAAAATTTCACGAATACGTTTTTGGGAGAGACTTTGAAATTATCACTGACCACAGACCACTATTGGGATTACTGGCTGGCGACCGCCCAACGCCAGTGGCACTATCACCCCGGCTGACCAGATGGACTATCTTTTTGGCCGCCTACTCTTACAAACTGCAGCATCGACCTGGAAAAGAGCTGGGGCATGCGGACGCATTGAGCAGATGCCCATTGCCCGGGGAAATCGAGGACCCTACTCCGGGCACCCCCGTTCTACTAATTGACTCTTTGGACTCGGGGCCAGTCACATCGCAGGAAGTGGCTCGGGCCTCCTACCGGGACGTTGTTTTAAGGACTGTAATCAGTTGGGTTCAAAGGGGATGGCCCGCTCATGCGGGCGCGTTTCAAAATTTGTAAAGAAAAAGGGAATTGTCTGTGCAAGGGGTGCCTGCTCTGGGGGATAGGGTGGTAGTTCCAGAGAAGCTGAGAAAAAGTTCTGGAACTCCTGCATGAGGTCACCCAGGAATTGTGAGGATGAAGGGTTTGGCTAGGAGCTATGTCTGGTGGCCCCTAATGGACAGGGAAATCAGTGACAGGGTTGGCGATGCCAAGTATGTCAGGAATCAGACCACTACCACCTCGGCCCCAGTTTTGGAGTGGGAGAAACCCCAAGGCCCTTGGTCCCGCATACACATTGATTTTGCCGCCCTTCCACGGCCAAACATTTCTAATTGTGGTGGATGCATTCTCCAAATGGCTGGAGATCATCTAATGAAATCCACAACCGCTGGAGCTGTCATCTCAGCACTAAAACACCTTTTCGCCACGCACGGGCTACCGGACACCTCGTGTCCGATAACGCCCACAGTTCACCGCAGCATTATTTGAAGGGTACCTGGCTGAAGAGGGCATCCGACATGCCCTCTCAGCGCCCGTTCCACCCTCGTCGAGCGGCCTTGCTGAACGTTTTGTTCGGTGCGAAAGAAGCGCTATCACGAAGCGGCCCGGCGATTGGCAGGCACAAATCGACGCATTCTAACCGTCAACACAGGACCCCTGTGTGGCCACCGCCGCAGCCCAGCCGAGCTATTAATGGGCGGAAGCTACGGTGCCCGCTAGACCGGCTACACCGAACTATGTACAGGGCGGGTTCAAAACAAAACCAGATAGAATCCGAGAGTTAAACATAGGAGACTCAGTGTGGGCACATAATTACAGCGACGGCCCTAACTGGAAGAGGGGATAGTCATAGACAAACGGGCCCCAAATCTTATCTAGTGGAACTAGGCGATGGTAGAGTCTGGGCGCCACATAGATCAATTAAGAAACAGATTGAGCGATAAGGCAGAATTAGGCGAGAACAGCCCTGACTATGATTTAATTAACCCCACAGCTGACTGGAGCCAAGAACAAACAGAAAGCGTAAGCAAAGAACCAAACAGAGACTTATCTGAGTCAGGCGAGGTCCAGCGACACCCTCCGGTCCCTCTAGAGGACAGCAGGTCCGAGCCGGCGAATAATCCAGGGCCGGATGGCGGGAGGAGGAGCTCAGAGGAACGAAAAGTCCCTCCGGCAAGCTCGACTCAACTCCAGAAAGTGAACTGCGCAGGTCCGGGAGAGTCAGAAGACGCCCCACGTACCTGCAGGACTACGTAGAGAAGTAATATGCAAATACTGGCAAAGTGCCTTCTGGGAGGGAAGGAGTGTAATGTATTACTGTAAGTTTTGGCGGGAGTTTTAGGCGGGAAATATCTCGCTTCTGATTGGATGCAGCCTCAGGCTGAAGTGTATATAAGGAGAGGTTTTTCTCCAGAGTGTTGCTGGGTCACACTATATTAAAGAGCTGTTGTCACTAACCTGGTCTCCTGCCTCGTCAATACCCAAACTTAACAGAAAGCACTGAGAGAATTTCTAGATTCCTTTCCCGGAGAATCTTTTTGCAGATTACAGATTCATACACTGAAAAATACTTAAAACTTTGTGTTTCTGTATACGAATATTCCTACTCGTGTTTTTTTTTCCTCCTGAAATCCTGTTGGTATAAATGGGTTCTTTTCGAAAAGTGCAGTGTCAAAATCCTGCTGTTCTACAAGACTAGCTGCTTGCATCTTATTATCCTGATGCTGATTACAAGATCCCATTGACCACAAGCTGCCTGTCTATCTGTCAAGATGGTTTGATTAGTATATAATCAATTTCTAATCCAATCAGAAGCCACTGCTGCTTGCAACTGATAAAGGTCTCAGCATGGGACTGATGAGGCCAAAACCTTCGCATTTCTACTGGGACAATGTGAGGTGCTCCAACTAAGCAGATGGAACCTGGGAGATAGCAATTAAAGTCACTTGCAAAGAATTCTGATAAAGAGCATTTAAGCAGAGAGCAAGGTAAGAGACTTGGGCATCTAAGTGACAGCTCTGAAGAAAACGGAAGGCGGTTTCCTCCACTTCTACTTAACCTTCAGCTGAATCAAACTTGCCCCCACCTCTTCTCTTTTCTCTCTCTCCCTTCTGAAGGATCATCTGTGGCTTAAACTTTACTCGAGAGGCAAAAAATGTAATTGCTAAAGTTTCACCCTCCATGGCATTTCATCCCCAGCAGGAATCTCTTCTATGTCATTTAGCTTCCTCACTCTCCCATTCTAGAGCTTTTCCGGACGAAGAAAGTGTAATGTGATTATACATTTGGAAACGACAGTGGTGTGTAATCAGTGGCTTCTCTCTTTTTAACTTCTTGACCCAAATTAAATATCTACTTCATCTTTTTCTTTCCTACCTAATTCTGAAGTTTATAAGAAGGAAGGTACTTAAGCTGCTACTGGAGAGAAGTGAGGGTGGAGTGCGGAGTTAAAGAAAATCTTTGCGAAGGTAGGCTTTTTATATTAATGCACCTTTGTTGCCTGGAGATTGGGTTATTATATGTTTGATTGTGTTACAACTGATATTGGAAATAATTAAAATGCAACTTGAGCGTACTATGGCAGGGGTTAGCCCCATGGGGTGCTTAGATCTGACCTGCTGGGCTGCCCTGGAGACAGCGAAGGACTAACTCATGGCCCTCCCAAGCTCTGTTTTCTCTGGCAGAGGGTTGCAGCAAGCCGTCGTAATTGAAAACGGAGCTCGGGAACCTGTTCTGTCCTCCTCGCCTCCGTCCGAACAATGGCTTAATTAGCCAGCTCTTATCAGCTCTGGCACCAAAAGAGCCAGCGTATGCCAAGAGCCCTCGATAGCTGCCAAGACACTGGTGAGTCACAACCTTCAGCTCTAGTCCATCAGTGGATTTGCCTGATACAAAGAGGCACACCAGCTCTTGCTGCCTTTTATATCCTGTGGGGTGTGGCTCTATTACTCAGCACTTTCTAGGCCTGCCCCTCCCCTGCTTCTGTTGTTTCCTTCTCTCCTGCCTACGAAACCTAGGATTCAACCATGCCTGATTGCTGTCAGCTGGGTCTGCAGGCGTGGCCTGGGGGGGGAAGAGTCAGGGGATGGAAGCCTCATTAGTTCTTCCACCTGGACTGCTTCTGGCTCCTGGAGCTGAGCCAGGGAGGCCGGTGCTTCCGAGGTAAGTCCTGACGGCGCTTCCCCCTCACTGTCCAAGTCACTTTCTGGCAGCAAGCCCGGCTCCAAGGCACTTTCTGGCAGCAGGCCTGGCTCCAAGACACTTTTGGGCATGGGGCCAGGTTCGGGGGCTGGAGCCACAACAGGAACCCATTTTTGCTGGCAGAGCGCTTGGGCCACCACAGGTGCTCCTGACATAAATGATATTGAACTGGCCATACCCCCTGGCCATGCCCCCCGAGTACTGTACCATGGTATTATTTCTCATAGTTTAACATGAAGGCCATATTCATTGATACAGCATGCATATTTTGTACATATATAAATATTTACAATGATGCAGCCATAATGCAAGGGAATCCTCAATTTAGGACTGTAATGGAGCTGAGAATTATGTTAAGTAATGCCAGATATTAAGAAGGTCATCATGTGACCATCCCAATTTTATGACTTTTTTTCTGGTGGTTGTTAAATGGATCAACATTGTTGTTAAGCCAAATACTACCATCATAAACAAATCTAGTCTGCAATGGCCATCTTTTTCTGGAAACTAGTAAATGCCAGTTTCCAGCAAAAAAGTCATTAATAGCATTAATAGCAATTATGGGTCTGTGGGATGTTGATCATAAGTATGGGCCAGTTGCTGAGCTTCCAACATGAGATCATGTGATCAGGAGTGACAGTCATCAGAACTTCAAATTCAGGTTTACCTTTTTTAACATCCCTCATAACTTTGATCAGTTGCTAAGCAACTGGCTATAAATTGAGGACCAGCTCATTACCTACAAGGCTAAACTATTCATTAAGCACAGTGCTTTGTATTGTCCAGGGATATTGACAGGATGTGAAACTTGTGTCAAAATAAAAAAAAAATCTTACCATTGCAATGCTATGCAAAGCTGCATCCTTTTTGTACATGAATCAAGCCATTCACACATATACAAATGGAGGGGAGATGGGTTGTGATAGTGAAAGGCTGCTTTGAAAAACAAACCCCTCTGATTCTGGGATAGCAATAGCACCTAGACTTATATACTATTTCATAGTGCTTTATAGCACTCTCTAAGCTATTTATAGAGTCAACATATTTTCCCCAACTATCTGGGTCTTCATTTTACCGATGGAAGGAAGAATGGAATGGAAGTGGAATTGAGTAAGTCTTGAACTGATCAGGATTAAACTCCTGGCAGTGGGCAGAATTAGCCTGCAATACTGCATCCTAACCACTGTGCCACCACAGATACTGCTGCTCTTCCCTAAGAGTTATCTCCAGTAGTTTACCAACAGGGTTTTTAAGGATCAAATATGCAGCACATTTTGTTCATTAATACACCAGATAAAGAATGCTTGGAATTCTCATAAAATGTTTCAAAAGAGAAATTGTTCAAGATGTGCAGTTTCAAGTGTAAAATAATATTTAAGATTATTTTTAACATGTTGGTTTTTCTTGCAGAACTGACCGTGTAAGACCTCCCCTGGTTATTTTCCCAGCAACTACTCTATGAGATAGGTGGAGGGAATGCAACCGATCCAAAATTTCCCAGTACTTTTCAGCGAGTAAAAGAATTTCCAGTTGAAGACTATTACCATTATACAGTTTAGGGGCCTTTAACATGAGGAAATACTGAGTAAAGAAAGTAACAATATCTGGTTGAACATGTCTGGACTTAGATATGTCCAGACATGGTCGTTGGTTGATCAACCCTTGGATGATGAGCCATTTCTGAATTCATAGATGTTTAAAAAGATGACAAATGAAACCAGTTCCATTCTTTGGCAAGAAAACTACATAGGGATGTCCAAATAAATAAAGAATGATTAAAAAGTGATTTCACCTTTATCTAAATGTATCATTGGAACTAGTCAAAAGAATGTACCAAAAATAATAGAGATATCAGTGGGGGGAAAAAACGTATGCTCCAAATGGACAAAGTTTAATCCCAGAATTAGGAATTCTGAAAAGGAGCTAGCAGCTATTTATTTATTTATTTATTTATTTATTTATTTATTTATTTATTTATTTATTTATTTATTTATTTATTTATTTATTTATTTATTTTGTCACAACAATATATGTAGGTATCATACAAAAAGATTATATAGTAAATAAACACATATATGGGTAAATATAAGGAGGTATAAGCATATATATAGGAAGAAGAAAAGAAAAACAATAGGACAGGAACGGTAGGCATGTTTGTGCGCTTATGCACGCCCCTTATGGTCCTCTTAGGAATGGGGTGAGGTCAATAGTAGAAAGTTTTTGGATAAAACTTTTAGGATTATGGGAAGAGACCACAGAGTCAGGTAAAGTATTCCAAGCACTGATGATTCTGTTACAGAAGTCATATTTTCTGCAATCTAGATTAAAGCGGTTGACATTAAGTTTAAATCTATTAGTTGCTCTAGTATTATTGCAATTAAAGCTGAAGTAGTCTTTAACAGGAAGGACATTACAATAGATGATTCTGTGAGTTAAGCTTAGGTCTTGTCGAAGGCGATGGAGTTCCAAGTTTTCTAAGCCTAGGATTTCAAATCTGGTGGGATAGGGTATTTTATTGTTTTTCAGAGGAATGGAGAACTCTTCTTGTAAAATATTTCTGGACACGTTCAATTGTATTGATGTCAGAGATGTGGTGAGGGTTCCAAACAGGCGAGCTGTATTCTAGAATTGGTCTAGCAAATGTTTTATATGCTCTGGTTAGTAGTGTGGTGTTTTTGGAAAAGAAGCTACGCAAAATTAGGTTTACAACTCTTAGAGCTTTTTTTGCTATGTAGTTGCAATGGGCTTTGGCACTTAGATCATTTGACATGAAAACTCCAAGGTCTTTGACGGGATGGGGGTCGTCTGTAAGGTAATGTCCATCTAGTATGTATTTAGTTTTCGGGTTCTTTTTTCCTATATGTAAGACTGAGCATTTACTGGTTGAAATTTGGAGCTGCCAATTTTTACGATGTCCTTATTATCACGATGTCCTTATAGGAAGACCAAATGAGCTCATAGTGTAGAAGACTGATGGTGTCAAATGGTCTCAAACCCAGAATTTGTCTCCACATCCAAATCCTGCTTTCTGTTTGGGGAAGCAATTCAATAGTTCCTTCTAGCATATGCACCAAGACAAATTCCTTGTGTGTCCAATCACACTTGGCCAATAAAAAATTCTATTCTAAAAACTGCTCTTCTCTCTGAAATGACACAATAAAACTGCAATGTTCCGTACAGACCGTAAGATGGTGCTGGTTTGCTACAAAATTTCAACAATACTCAAACAATCACAGATAACAGTTTTCTAGGGACAATTAATATTCTTCTACATGAGTGAGGTTTGATTCAAGGTAGTTTGATTAGGGTCAACCCTAACCCTAATCTGAAACCCAAATTCATAAATTGGATAGAATCAGCACTACACCAAGAAACAAATTACCAATTTAGTGTAGAAGCCTAATTAAACTCTTATTTAATCCTATAGAAGAAGACAATTCTTAACATTTTCCCATTGCCTTAGGCTACATAGTTTTGTCACTTGATTCCTGGAGATTCCAAACTTTAGTCAGAAGCTGAGGAGAAAATATTCAGCCTCTATTTTTTCCAGCCTCTGCATCTGTGTTTGAAAGGAACATTTTTTAAACCCAGGACAGGGAAAAGTCTAAATTAGCCAGTTATATGTGTATATGACAAAGTATATCTCTCCCTTGAGAGGATGTATATCATGCCTGAGATGTACATTTTGTAAGCAGTGTATTTTGTAAGCTTAAAGCTTGTGCCAACTGCAGTCACAAGAATATCTTCACCTTTCTTAATGTCCAAATGGTCCCATGATAGAAGATAAATATCATGTATAGGATCTTGAAATCTGGGGTTTAAATTTGTACATATCACTCTGAGGAAGCATGTATGTTGTTTTCTATAAGATGATTGCATATATCTACTGTGGTACAGATGACTTATCTAAAGGGAAATTGCACTTTAATATAGAATAGAATAGAATAGAATAGAATTTTTATTGGCCAAGTGTGATTGGACACACAAGGAATTTGTTTTGGTGCATATGCTCTCAGTGTACATAAAAGAAAAGATACCTTCATCAAGGTATTTAATTCTTCCCTTAAAATAAAAATGAGTGCGTAGGCAGATAATAATAATAGAGTTAGCATTCTTTATTGATTGGTTTGTTAGCAATAAAATACTACATGGCATGGGAACCACCTGTCTCCCATATCATCCATCCAGCTTCTTTGACCCTTTGATTAAATATTTTTTCCTGAATGCCATCACTCTGCTAATCAAATAATTCCCTCAACACTGTTAAGCTATTTACTAAATCTTCTCATCGTTCCCATCACCCATCTCCTTCCATTTATGACTGTATGACTGTAACTTTGTTGCTTGTATCCTTACGATTTATATTGATTGTTTCCTGATTGCTTATTTGTACCCTATGACTATCATTAAGTGTTGTACCTTATGATTCTTGATGAACATATCCTTTCTTTTATGTACACTGAGAGCATATGCACCAAAACTAATTCCTTGTGTGTCCAATCAGATTTGGCCAATAAAAAATTCTATTCTACTCTGTTCTGTTCTGTTCTGTTCTAGATTGTCATCTAATAGGACCTAGAAAAGGGTCTTGTCTGTAGAGGTTCTCCAAGAAATTCAGGATCC
Organism: Ahaetulla prasina; assembly: GCF_028640845.1. Classification (NCBI taxonomy): domain Eukaryota; kingdom Metazoa; phylum Chordata; class Lepidosauria; order Squamata; family Colubridae; genus Ahaetulla; species Ahaetulla prasina. The sequence continues at coordinate 134,818,251 of NC_080542.1, read as the reverse complement.
CTATTCTCCTGTTGTTTAGAAGAGCCATGAAGACCTGCCTCTTCATTCACGTTTCATCAAGGGACAGTGAGACCCCTCACTTCATTATGCTTGCCATTTTTTATTTTTTATTTTCTACATTTTATTGATTTGATTGTATTTTTTTTTGTTTGATTTTAGTAAACTAGCCAAATTCATTAAAGTGTGGCAGCATCCAGGTTTAATAAATTATTAGCTATCTCATGATTCAGTGGATATGATTTTAGAGATATTTCCTTACCTAAACGGAATAAAATAAAATGACCGTACAAGGCAAAAAAGGAGGAGACGTGGGAACAACTTTTGACTTCCTGCTGGGTTCCCCATTGTAGGAAGCTTGCAAGGAATCTTGTGAATCTTGTGACTATTGCTGATCATAGTGGCACAGTTGTATGATAGTGCAGCAGCACTACAATTTTGCCACATTTCAATTCTATGAGGTCTTTGATTTTGGATGCATTCTGTAACTTAATCCATTTGAGGTACATTGATTCAAAAATTGTTGCCTTATGATGCTCTGTTTAGCCCAAGTTAGGTTGACAAACATAAGAGTTTCAATATTATATAGATGATGATGATTTTTTTTTTGCTATGTAAAGCTAAATAATAAATTATGAAAAAAAACTATGTAATTTTTACAATGCTCTACATAAGCTTATCTCACTAATATTGGGAACCAGCTCCAAGAATACCAGATATTTATATTAACCATATTTAGGTTTTGGGTAATGACCAATGGCCAGGCTATACAGACCATTATCAGCTTGCCTTTGCAAAATAATTCTATTTTATTTGATGAGGCTTTTAAAGGATTCCTTAATCAGTGTTCTTCTATTGTTTGAAAATCTGAAATGGAAATTAATATGAAAGTCCCAAGAGTCAAAGAATGTGTCTTTCCTCCTGTTCTTTTTCTTTTATGTTCTTGATAGGTGTCATTCATGACTAGACAGGATAAACAGTATGATGTTAGTGACAATAATATTTGGGAGACTGGTAGAAGATGAGGGAGGAAACAATGGCATAAAGAAGATAAAGAAGATGGCACACCTTGTCACTCAAGACATTGCACAGTGCACATTGCACAGTGATATCACTGGTTGTATCATAAGTCAATTAATGCCATTTCTGTTCTGTTGTGTCTTGAGAGATGGGATAAAGATAGCTCAAGTGACTGGCATGGCCCACAGAGCCCTTGCAGATTAACCATGGTTTCCTTCTTTAAAAAGGAGGTTTCAGAAATTTAGATGGATTTTTTTTTTCCTCAGAGTACTTGACATCTGTCTAAGATATTGGAGCAAAACTTTTATTTGTCAATGTGTGCAATAAAGCTGAGAGATCATAATAAATAACATTAATCTTTCTTCTGGGTGTTATATATTTTTTAAAAAATGTATCTATTTTTGATCTAATCATTTCACCGGTTTCAAAGCTCCTAATCAGCAGACAATGGGCAACATCGCAGAAAAATAATCTAATTGTCACAGCTGTGGCATCAGGAAGAGGAAAGCTTTCAACACTTTTAAAAAAAACTTGGTGATTTAAGGAGGACTATTGTTAGAGGCTTAGGATGCTTAAAAATAAAAGAAAAAAAATGAATCAAGTACATAGAGGGGTTTAAATGCCTCAATTTCAAAGTCTATACAGACTTTTAAGCACAATCTTTATCCTTCCACCTATTACATAGGCATTAAAGTCATCACGAACAAAAGTCATTTCTGTCAAGAGAAGCCGACACTACAATTTTTGTAGAAGAATTGAAAACATTTGTACTTCATAGACTGTGACCTTCATAATTCAATTTGTAAGTAATTTCTTCATTTGGGAAAATATTCCATATCATCATTGTAAAGAAGAGAAAGTGAGGAGAAAAAGATGTTTTGGGATGTTTTATTTTTAAAACCTCTAATTTTTAGGAGATTTTAAAAATAAAGTAGGAGTAGGAATGGCATTCAATGAAAACCAATCCACCGATGATTAACTATGAAATGTTGCACTTATTTTATTGAACGCAATATCAAAGGAAAAAGCCTGTGTCTTCTGAGTTATTTAGTGAATGAATTCTAGATTATTCAGGCCATGCTGCTTAAACAGTGGACTTTGTTATTACCAATAGCTTTTTCAAGAAGTTTATTACTAGGGAATTGTATTGTAGCAAGCAAACTATTCTAGACTTCTCTCATCATGATAGTTTGGTAACTACTAGGTAGATATAGCTTCTGGGTGTAGCACACCCTCAACCCGAGTAGGATTGGTCCATTCTGAAGGAAAAAACAGAAGACTCAGTAGAATGTTCTACAGCTATACTGCTCCATCTTGTGGTGGGTACATCCATATCTTCAAGATCCATACCTTTCTGCATCTTGTACAGTCTCTTCTTTCTGCAAGGAACAATATTCTTGCTTGTAAAGATTAGAAAGACTAAGCAAGGAGAAGAAAAAGTGGGGAACTACACAGGCCCATTGCAGTAAAAATGGCCGGAATCTGACCATACAGAGGGAGCATTGAGAAGAAACTCAATTCTCACTTCTAATGGGCCAATGAACAAGAAGATGAGCCAAAATAAAAAAATAAAAAAAAATAGTCAGATAAAAGAAATCCAGAGCAGAAATAAAGACCCTTAATTCTTAGGAAGATAACAAGAAGGAGGGAGAAAGTGTTTTCAGACTTACAAGTTTCTGTTAATACATTTTTATAAAGGCTTAATGGTTAGGAGCCTGAGCTTGTCAGCTTGAAAGACAAGGTTCAACCAGGTTCGAGACTTGAATGCCACATAGTGGGGTGAGCTCCTGTTCTTGCCCCAGATCCCACCCATCTAGCAGTTCGAAAGCATACAAATTCAATAAAAAATAGGTACCACTTTGGTGGAAAATTAACAGCGTCCTATGTGCCTTGGTCATATGGCTAGCATGTAGTCATGCTAGCCATGTGACCATGGAAATATCTTCAGATAATGTTGACCCTCGGCTAAGAAATGGTGATGATCATTGCACCCTTAGAGTTGAACATCTTTGGACAGGGGAAATGTTTACCTTTACCTTATGCCTTTATAATTAACATAATATTTACTTGTGTGGTTTTGGTCTTCAGATTTGGTTTACCACTGGGGAGCACAGGTAGGAAAAAGAATGTAAGACCTGAAACCAGAGATGTGTATGTGCTATTCAGGCTTACATCTATGGAGATTCTCAGCCATCCAGGTCACAGTTTGTCCCAAAACTGCTTTTTCAACAGATAACTTTTTATTTCCTTGAAGACATTTCGTCTCTCATCCAAAAAGCTTTTTCAGTTCTGACTGAATGGTGGAAAATCGAAGGATTTACATTCCTTGCAGTCATCTGGTTGCTAGCACTCTGCTTGAGATTCGTTGAGGCCACTTGGAGGTGCTCTGAGTCACTTGAAATAGTGCAAATGGGTGTGGAACCTTCTGGAACTGCTGAAAGCACTGTGTGGTAAACTGAACATAGGTGGTGATGTATCCCTCCTCCTCTTGAGAGAGGGCTGTTCAATTTTAACCTAGATGGTTTTTTTGACCCCTCTTTCAAACCAGCAGTCATCTATGTCCAGGATGTCAACTTTGCTGTCTTCAAAAGAGTGGCCTTTGTCTTTCAAATGCAGAAGGACTGCTGAACTGAAGAAGTTTCTTCAATGAGAAATGAAATATCTTCAGGGGGAAAGAAAAGAAAGTCCAATTGCCTTTTGAAAAAGTGCCTTTGGATCTCCAGGCTTATAACAGGCCATTGCTATTTTTTGTTGTTGTTCTAATTACAGGTTTTCTAGTATAACTTGTTTATCAAAGAGTGGTCAATCTTTGTATGCTTTGAATTGGAGCAACAGCCTGGATAAGAATTCTGAAAGTAAATGCTTAGTTAGGACAAAGGGGATTGAACAAGTGCAGGTTAAGAGTGTAAAGTAATTCAGTACTCAAAGTGATGGTTATGAATCATTCCAGAAACTTCACAGCAAACAAAATGCAAATAGCAAAAGTTGCATTCGGTCTGTATGTTGAGTGTCTTGCCCAAATGTATTTGGTAGATTTCTTTTTAAAGTAATCCCTTCTTTCAGAATTAATCTTTTGTTCTCTTAACTACACATTTCGACAGATTTTATAGTTTGCCACAAGGGATTTTTTTTATAGGTGCAAAAGTATTAACTATGGAAATGTGGGTGATATGGAGATGACAATACAAGAGAGATTTCCTCTGAACACTCCTCATTTTAAAGAATTACCAGCTTCAAAATCCAGCAAGGTGCAAACAAAATTAATCTTCCTTCCATTTCAGTGAAGTGAGAAAAACCCGATTGGCAGCAAGTTCATTTCACTGCACTTCAAGATCATTGCAAGAATTTGTATACATAGGATATATGCATTGAAATTATTTGGAGAGCTGAAGGGATCTTATCTGCATTATGAGCTGACATATTTTTATGGAAACATATCCACTCTTAGAATACTTTCCGTAATATGAATTTATCAGCTCACATTCCATGCTTTGGCTTCATGTATTATTCAGTGTTAGCATAGATATTTCAGCTGATAAAAAGCTCTATAAAATACCTCTATCAGTGGGCAGGCTTTGAAAAGAAATAGTATAAGGACTAAGATATATAAAATTTAGCAAACCCTACACATATTTTGGAGGATGTCCTATAGAATTCAAACAGACTTCATTTGGAGTTGAGATGTGAACAACTGCATTGTTATAAACAGATCTGTCTTAACACTGCTGACTATCTTTTCATATAGAAACTCAGCAGATGTTTTAGAAGCTTCCTTTTTTTAAAAAAAAAACCTGCTATTGTAACTAAAAGAGCAAGTAAGACTTCACATGTAGACTAGCCATAATAACCCTACTGAAAAATATGATCTTTTTTATCTGATTTCATTGACATTTCTCACCCATATTAAGAACTAGGTCAGAATTTATTCAGGGTTTTTCACATATACTAAATGTTCAAATGCAGTTCTCAGCAAAAAAAAAAGGAATAAAAATATATTTAAAAAAGGAGGAGGAGGAGGAGGAAGAGAAGGAGGAGGAAGAGGAGGAAAATGGGGAGGAAGTGTTTGGTGGGTTTACACACAGTTGCTCAGACAGAAATTTATCCAGCCCCGTCCACACAGCCATCCAAGTACACTTCTACAACATAGTTCAGGCAAAGTAATAGGGAAGTGGTAGTAGACATATGAAAGCTAACTATGAGCCAAAGATGCTAGAGTATGTATAGTTGTTCCAGCTATCACACAATAATTAATATTTTGAGTTCCTGCAAATGCTTGCCAGTGGGAGAGCTATTAGATCTGCACTGCAAAAATCTGTCAGGAAGAAGAGGCTGAAAATTGCAGGGCTGAATCTGAAATATTTGCAATCAGATTTAGCTAGTGGCCTATGAGATCTCACTTTTATTTCTGTTTTGCAAAGGAGAAGGTAGGAAAGAGGGAGAGAAGGGAGTCAGGCAAGTAAATTAACAAAAGTGAAGTAGCAAAGAGGGACCCAGAAAGAACAAAAGCAAGATCTAACTTATAATAGCCTTGTACCTAGATTAATTGGAAGCAGCTCATACTGTAATCATATTGAGCTGTTCACTTAGGAAAGGCATATATTTATATTTAGAAGAATAATATTTCCCACTTAATTTGCACTCCAGAAGTCCCTCATGCTGGCCTAAGAATTCTATGGAAGCTGAAAGAGTGCATATTCTGACAATAATTCATTATGATCTTGTAAAAAGTCTATGTAAAGAAAAAAAGGGGGGGATGCAGTGGCTCAGTGGTTAAGATGATGAGCTTGTCAATCAAAAGGTTGGCAGTTCAGCAGTTCAAATCTCTTCTTCTTGTTGTTGTTAGTTGCGAAGTCGTGTCCGACCCATCGCGACCCCATGGACAACATTCCTCCAGGCCTTCCTGTTCTCTACCATCCTCTGGAGTCCATTTAAACTCATGCCTACTGCTTCAGTTACTCCATCCAGCCACCTCGTTCTCTGTCGTCCCCTTCTTCTTTTGCTCTAGTGCCCTGTAATGGGGTGAGTGCCCATTACTCCCGTGTCCCAGTTTGAAAGCACATAAAAAATGCAAGTAGAAAAATAGGGACCACTTTTGGTGGGAAGGTAACAGCATTCTGTGCACCTTTGCCATTTAGTCATACTGACTATATGAGACAGAGACATAGCTGGCTCTTCAGCTTTGAAATGGAGATGAACACTGCCCCCTAGAGTCGGGAACGACTACTACATATGTGCAAGGGGAACCTTTATCTTTACCTATAATAAAGAAAAAAAAATTCTCATACTCATGTGGAACATTGCAGATAAAATTTTTTACAGCAGTTTGTTTTAGATCTTGTTTGCAGAGAGCAAAGCAAAGGATAATTAGGAATATCAGCTCTATCTAACAACTTGTAGATGCAATTGAACTGCCCTCCAAATGGTTTGGCACAAAGCTGTTTGAAAGTCTTCCTTTGTCAGGGCAGAAACTGCAGTTTTGGCAAAAGGCCAAAAATCAACCCCCCTCTCCAATATTACTCCCTCCCTTTACAGGTCCTTGTTCATTTCATGGTCAAAATACTCTCCCCCATTTCTTTGTGCACGCAGAATTTCGGTACACATGCAATTTTGCTAATCCCAAACACTAGATTAAGGGAGAATGTTAAATCAAGCAAGAAATAGAGTTTTAGTTTGGAAGTGACTTTTCTAATGAGCGATTACTTGGCAGTATGAAAAGGCAATCCCATGTGTAAGCTTTAAGTGGGACTCCCAAATCAAGTGTGCCTAGAACAGGACCACATAAATTACTGCTTGCGACGAAGAACAAAAGTCAAAAAGTGCTTCCCTTGTGACTCCTTTCACGTAATTGTTGCTTGGCAAAGACAAACACTTGAACAAACAGAGACTTGACTGGGAAAAATATCGCAGAATAGATGGGAATCAGCTAAATTAGTTGCCGGCATATGCTAAAGTACCCTTCATTTAGCCAGGGCAGATTCAATATTCTCATGTTAGGAAACCATTCTCCTGTCTTTTGGGGAATGTGTTCTTAAACTTCAAAATACCTGCTTGTCTGCTTCTTTGGCTGCCTCTCCTCTCCTCTCCTCTCCTCTCCTCTCCTCCCCTCCCCCTCTCATCCAGTGGTGGGTTTCTACCGGTTCACCCCAGTTCGGCCGAATCGGTAGTGGCGGTGACAGGAGACTCCGCCCACCCATCTGCACATCATCACGGACATCACTCTGTACATGCGCAGAAATCAATCCATTACCTTGCATTTAGAAATACACAACCTTCTCTCAAATAAACAATTTGGCTTCAGGAAAAAATTATCATGCAATTTACAACTTCTCCACTGTAAAAACCTATGGACTACAAATCTTGATCTAGGTAAATCAATAGATACAATATACATAGACTTCTGTAAAGCTTTTGACTCAGTAGTATATAATAAACTTCTCCTAAAATTAAAATCCTATGGCATTTCAGGACCCTTACACAACTGGATATCTGCTTTTCTGTCAAACAGACAATAAATAATTAAAATTGGCTCTATCAAATCCTGTTCCTGTCATGAGTGGTGTTCCTCAAGGTAGCGTTCTTGGACCTACTCTCTTTATAATATACATAAATGATTTTTGTAATCATATCTCAAGTAACTGTGTTCTCTTTGCTGATGATGTCAAACTTTTCAACACCACTGACAATACATCCACAATTCAAAAGGACCTTGATCATCTAACTGCTTGGTCTAAAATTTGGCAACTACAAATCTCAACCAGTAAATGCTCAGTCTTGCATATTGGAAGAAAGAACCCAATCACAAAGTACATGCTTGATGGTCATTGTCTCGCAGATGACCCCCACCCTGTCAAAGACCTTGGAGTTTTTACATCTAAAGATTTAAGTGCCAAAGCCCACTGCAACTATATAGCTAAGAAGGCTCTAAGAGTTGTTAACTTAATTTTACGTAGCTTCTTTTCAAAAAACACCACGCTACTGACCAGAGCATATAAAACATTTGTTAGGCCAATTCTTGATTACTGCTCTCCTGTCTGGAACCCATACCATATATCTGACATCAACACAGTTGAGCGTGTCCAAAGGTATTTTACGAGAAGAATTCTCCACTCCTCCGAAACCAATAAAATACCTTATTCCACCAGACTTGATATCCTGGGTCTAGAAAACTTGGAACTTCGTCGCCTTCGATAGGATCTGGGTTTAGCATATAAAATCATCCGTTGTAATGTCCTTCCTGTCAATGACTTTTTCAGTTTCAATAACAATATCACAAGAGCTACCAACAGATTTAAACTCAATGTCAACCGCTCCAGTTTAGATTGCAGAAAACACGATTTCTGTAACAGAATTGTATATGCTTGGAATGCATTACCTGACTCTGTTGTTTCTTCTCATAACCCCAAAGGCTTTACTCTAAAACTGTCCATGGTTGACCTCACCACTTTCCTTAGAGGACTCTAAGGGGCGTGCATAAGAGCACAAACGTGCCTACCATTCCTGTCCTATTGTTTCTTCCCCTATGTATATATATGTTTATAGTACCTTGTTTCTCCTCATATATGCATTCTTATATTATATAACCCTTTATGCAACGCTTGTATATATTGTTACGACAAATAAATAAATAAATAAATAAATAAAATAAATTATGTGCATGTGCAGAAGTGCTGCAGCAAAGCATGAGCAAAGCATGTGTGCGCTTGCGCACATTCCCGATTCCGAACCAGTAACGAAGGTAAGAGGAACCTGCTACTGCTCCCCTCCTCTCCGCTCCTCTCCTTCCGTCCTAAGATGCCAGCCTAGAAATCAGGGGGCTGTAAGTTCTAGTCCTGCCTTAGCCAGCTGGATAACATTGGGCAGTCTCTTTTCCTCAGCCCATGTCAGGGTTGAAAAGTAAGCCAGTCGATCAGTTCCGGTCACCACCAATGTATCAACACAGCTGATAAAATAAAATTTAAAAAAAAAACCCCAAACAAACCAACTTTGTACTTGAGGAAATGCTAGGAAGTAGCCTCCCATCGACCTGTGCGCTCCCACAGAGAGGGCCTCCTCCGGGTACTGCCGGCCAAACAATGTCGGCTGGCGACCCCCAGGGGGAGGGCCTTCTCTGTGGGGGCTCCTGCCCTCTGGAATGAGCTGCCTCCGGGGCTTCATCAACTCCCCGACCTCCAGACCTTTTGCTGCAAGCTGAAGACGCTTTTGTTTCAGCGTGCAGGGTTAGCTTAAAAATAGTTTTTAAATGGGGTTTTTAAATGGGGTTTTTAATTTTATTCCAATTTTTAGGCCATATATTGAATTAGTTTTTTATATTGTTTTTAACCTGTGTTATATGTATTTTTGTATTTTTATTGGCTGTGAACCGCCCTGAGTCCTTTGGGAGAAGGGCGGTATACAAATCTAATAAATAAATAAATGAATAAATAAGAAGAAGAAAAAATCCCACGATAATAATAATCATGCATAAACTAACAGTAGTGGGTACCATATCAAAAAGCCATGGGTGGCAGTTAAAAGAAACAGGATATTGTTTCAGGACATAGAAAACAGATGATGGAGTCTATAACCTATCCAAATAGAACAGGTACAGACTCCAATGGATAATTAGGTCTGCAAAAAAAAAACACACAGTTGCAACCAGCCTGCCTTTCACTGAGGATCTGAATACTGCAAGAGCCAGAAAGAGGGGTGAGAAAATATCTACAGAAGCCTCACATCAGGGACATAAACTGTTTCAACTCCCTCCTCAGGACTCCACTATAGAGCACTGCATGCCAAAACAATTAGACACAGAGATACCCTGTTTTTCCCAAAATAAGACGCTCCCTGATAATAAGCCCAATTGGGCTTTTGAGTGCATGGCAATAAGGCCAACCACTTATTTCAGGATTCAAAAAAATAAGACAGGGTCTTATTTTCAGGGAAACATGGTAGTTTTTTCTCCCATGCCATCACTTTCCTAAATTCCCAAATTCCTACAGCATTGTCTTATTCCGAAATATATTTAATCATATAGTAAGACTGTATCACTATTATCCTTTTCAGCTTTCCTATTAACTATTCCTGTTGGTATCTTATGATTATATCACTTCGTTGTTGTGTTTACCCATGTCTTAGAGCTGTATCACTACTCTTATTATGCATGTAGCAGGGCTGTAGTTCTGTTATCCCTCTTATCTTTACTATTACCTTCTCCTATTTGTATCTTATGATTTATCACTTTGTTGTTGTATGTACACAGAGAGTTTATGCACCAGAGACAAATTCCTTGTCTGGCCAATCATACTTGGCCAATAAAGAAAAAGAAAGTCACTTTTTTTTGTTTACATTGACAAAATTTCATCTGTCAGTTACAAAAGGCTTGGATTTGTACATATCCTACTATAATGCATTAAAACATCCTAAATTCTTGGGAAGCTTTTAATGTGAATGAAGGCTGCTGATGTGAAGAAGCTAAAGAACTGGCAGCTGTGATTTGTTTACATTGTTATGTGTAATCATCATCAGCAACAGTATCATAAATTACATTTATATGCTGCCCAATTCCCAGTGCCTCTGTATTTTTCAGTCTGTGATACTTCTATTTTTCGATTTTCCTTTTCAGAACGTTTACATTTCTTCCCGTTAAATGGCATCATGTTCATTTTATCTTACTACACTAGCAGAAGGTAACATTTGTAGCTCAGAGTTGAAGTCCAATCAATTTATCCCAATCAAGGAACTGCCAACTCAGAAAAACAATCAAACAATAAACAACATCCTAATCAAGGAATCACCAAGAATACTCCCACCAACTTTGATAGGACAGCCACTTGTATATAAACAGAGAACAAACCCACTTCTTTCTAGCACTGATGATATTATCTAGTTGGGTAATGAAACGTCTTCCAGAGAACAATCAAGCTCAGAGTACTAAGAATTCCAAAGTCATCCTATTATTCAAACTTGTTTTCACTTTTCTCTTCTTCTTTGCCACTCTTAGTTTTATGACATCTGCAAGCTTGATCACTTCAACCTTTCCATCCAGCTATTAATAAAAACAGCTTGTATTCTGTCCTCAATATTCCTCTGAGTTCTGGGTTATTGAGGAATGATCTCTGGGGGTGATCGTTCTATACCCAGATGTTGGAAAGGTGATGTTACACATTAGTCAGACCTGATTAGTACTTGGATGAGAGATTTCCAAGGATCTGGGAATACCAGGGCTGGAAAATAAAATAATATTTTAAAAAATAATAATTAAACTGGAAGGAGGCCACAGCAAATCACTTTATATTGTTGTTAAGGAAACTTATGATATATGAAAATATTCATGAAATTATCAGCAAGTAAGCTTAACTCTAAGGGGAATGAATGCATACAGTACCAATGGTGTGTGTCTTAAACATATGTTACCATAATGTCAATGAGATTTTCATTCTTTCAATAATTCATGACTTTGTAAACTCTTTATTTGTAATACTTAAATATGTCCTTGAGAATGAAGTAGGTTTTGTTTTTATTGAATCTCTAGTTAGATATATTTTACCTGTTCTCTGGCATCCCCCACTTATCCCTCTTTCTTTATAATTGCTGTCTTTATAGAAAAGAATAGATGGGCTTCATCTTTGCATTTGGATTGAAGTCTGTATGGTTTCACAAACACAGACACACACAGACATACACACACACACAAACACAAATATATCAGCTATGAATTCACAATCTGAGTGGTGGGCACAGAACTGGAAAGCAAGATATTAGAAAAAGAGGAATGGAAAAGTGAAGGGAAGGGTGGAACAACTTAAGAATAAAAATCTTTTTAGATGAAACCAAAAATTAATATGACATCAGAAAATACATGCCATCTGTTGGGTTTTTTTGCCCTACTTTTATCAAAGGTGACGATATATAATACAGATAATCTTCCGCATATGACCACAATGAAGCCTGTCCATTATGGTTGTATGTTGTAATGGTATAAAACAGAATGCTCATACAAATGACCCAAATTTATGACATATTTTCTAAATGTTGTTAAGTGATTCACTATGGTCCCTAAGCAAATCTATAGTTGTTAAGCAAACCAAGGGTTTGCTATGGGTGCAGTTTTGCCAAAAATTGGAAGTAAGTGCCAGGTTTCCAGGAAAACTGTTGTGAAATGCAGTCATGTTGCCAAGCACCCAAAATTCAGTAATGTAGCCACAGAGGAAACCCAACCTTTAAATTTGGGTTGTAGATTCTTTTTTTATTTTTATTTTGTCAGTCATAACTTCAAAATGTCATTAAGCAACTGGTCATAAATTGGGGTTAGGGTTAGGGGTGATATCTAGCAGGTTCCGACAGGTTCTGGAGAACAGGTAGTGGAAATTTTGAGTATTTCGGAGAACCGGCAAATATAACCTCTGGCTGGCCCCAGAGTAGGATGGGAATGGAGATTTTGCAATATCCTTCCCCCAGGAGTGGGGAGAGAATGGGGATTTTGCAGTATCCTTCCCACAGGCATGGGGTGGGAATGGAGATTTTGCAGCATCCTTCCCATGCCACGCCCACCAAGCCACACCACACCCACCAAGCCACGCCCACAGAATTGGTAATAAAAAAATTTGGATGTTACCACTGGTCTAATCATAACTAATCCTTAGCATTTATATAATGAATTGCTTTGATTTAGTTACTTGATAGGTTTATGTAGTACTTTTAACAAGAAAGCAATATACATAGTAGTTCCTTCTCCCATTTTCCCATGTCAGTCAGTTCGGCTGAAAGAGAGTGGCTTAAATTGAGGATTGTGCTAATGGGAGCTGCATGATGGGAAGAACCAAAATCAGAGCTGTGGGGTGATTTCACTTTTCTACCTGATGCTTCTTTTTTCCTTAAAATCTTTCTGATGTAGCAGATTTCAGAGCACAAAGAGAAAATTTGCACCTATAGAGGCACAATGGCTCAGTGGTTTAATTAGGCTGGAAAAGGTCTATACTCCAATGGTTCAAGCCCCAGCATTGTGTGACAGAGCGAGCTCCCATCATTTCCCTTAGCTTCTGCTCACCTAGCGATTCAAAAGCATGCTACATGCAAGTATATAAATAGGTACCACTTCAAGTGCAAGTAGATAAATACTACTTGAGTGGGAAAACAATGGTGTTTCATTCAGTCCAGTGAATCCAGATGGTGCTGGACCTTCCCCAATGCAACACCTGAGCCAGAGACATCATCGTTATTGGAAAAAGCTCTGGATGTCGTTACAGAATGCCGACAAAACTTTCTTTTTTTAATGTGCATATTTATTATGTTTTATCAATAGGAATAAAATGCAAAACAGAAAAAAAAAACAGAAAAAAAGCAAACATCCAATAGTAATAACAGAAAAAGATAAAAAAGTGTACTTAAAAAAAACACAAAATAAAAACAAAATGACCCAAACTTCCAACATATATATATATATATATATATGTGTGTGTGTGTGTAGGTCTTTGGTTGTTCGAGCACAAAAAAACCTCCATCCAATCAGAGCACAGCCAAGCTCCCACCCAATCAGTTCAAACCCCCACTAGCAGTTAAAAGGAAGAAACAGCTGTGATCACACATTGCTCCCAGAAGCACGAAGCTGAAGCCTGAAGATGACGAATGAGACTTCGTCGAAACGTTGCCAAGACATTTCCAATTTTACACGGGAGAAAACCCGAACAACATATATATATATATTATTTTATTTTTATTTTATTTATTTATTATTCAAATTTATATACCGCCCTATCTCCCGAAGGACTATATATATACCCAGAACTCAGAGGAATACTGAGGACAGAATACAAGCTGTTTTTATTAATAACACACAAGGAATTTGTCTTGGGTGCATACACTCTCAGTGTACATAAAAGGAAAGATGTTCATCAAGAATCATAAGGTACAACACTTAATAATAGTCATAGGGTACAAATAAGCAATCAGGAAACAATCAATATCAATATAAATCGTAAGGATACCAGCAACAAAGTTATAGTCATACAGTCATAAGTGGAAGAAGATGGGTTATGGGAACGATCAGAAGATTAATTGTAGTGCAGACTTAGGAAATAGTTTGACAGTGTTGAGGGAATTATTTGTTTAGCAGAGTGATGGCATTTGGGAAAAAACTGTTGCAAAGATCTTCAACCTTGGAGAGCTAAAATGATACCTAACATCCAGAATGAAAGGAAGAAGATGTCATATTAACTGCTCTTCCTGATTAATTTTAACAAAAACACACACCAAAAAAAAAAACCCTCCCAGTTTTCTCTAAATAGAAGAAGGCTTGAAATGCTTCAAGGATCTTTCAAGGGATCTCAAGAGGCTAACCTCAACCCTAACAGTATTCATCTTCAAGAAATCTCTACTATTCTCAAGCTATTGTTGGGATACTCCAATAGTGCAAAGAATCAGTCTTTCCAAAAATGTTCTGAGGTGAGATTTTCCATTTATTTCCAAATCCCAGTGCAAAAAAAAAACACCCCTCAGGTACATTTATCTATTTTGTGTATGTCACTGTTACATTATCCAGAAAACTACAGTGTGAGTACAGAATAGTTGCTGGGCTGCTGAAGTGCATTCAGTTTATGTTCACCTGTTATCCAGAATTCACTTCAGGGGGTGGACTAGTTCCACACTCAGAAAAGTTCATGGATATATATCTGTAGAATTATTCATTCTGGGAGCAATTGCTCCCAGAAGCACGAAGCTGAAGCCTGAAGATGACGAATGAGACTTCATCGAAACGTCGCCAAGACACTTCCAATTTTACGCGGGAGAAAACCCGAATAACCAAAGACCTACATATATGCAGCATATGAGGCTAGAGAATCATTGCCTATTGGCTTATAAATGAGTGGCCATCATTGGCCAACAGGTGATAGCTGCTATATAAGTAGCAGCTGTGAGTGAAGTTGGTTTGTTCGGGAATATTGCCCTATTTTTACTCGCTGTTAGTTTGTTGTTAATAAAGGATTATTGCTAACCGTCAAGCCTCCTTTCCCTTCTTCATTCTTTGAATGAAGCACTGGCGACGAGGATGGGATTCCTGAGGCGACGGTTGAGTACTGGTTACAGTAGGGGAGTTTATTTATCCTCTATCCTTGTCAATCCACATTGCTCCATGGCGGCTAAGATATCTTTCGCTCCCTATGACCCGGCCTACGAGACGTGGGATGCGTATGTTGAGCGTTTTGACTGTTATCTCCTAGCCAACGATTTCACCGAGCTCTCAGGAGATAGGAAACACGCCCATTTCCTGAATGCCTGTGGCCCACAAATGTTTGCAACGGCCAGAGCTCTGTTGGCTCCTCAATCAGTTTCTGCGGTGCCTTGGGCCACCTTGATGGGCACATTGCGAGCTCATTATGCGCCAGCTCCTTCGCGCATTTCCAGACGGTTTGCCTTTCGCCAGAGAGTCCAAATGGACGGGGAGTCCATCAACTCGTATATGGCTTCTCTCCGGACCGCTGCTATAGAGTGTGAGTTCCCTAACTTGGATGACTCCCTTCTTGAGCAGCTGGTGTGCGGTGTGAGGAGTTTGAGATTGCAACGCCGTCTTTTATCTAGAATGGACATTACCCTCCAGTCTGCCTTGGATGAGGCACGTGCCTATGAAATGTCAGAGAAGTCATCGGCGGAGATGCATAGGGTTCCGGCCACGCATACGGTGGCCCACTCTGCTTCCATTCACCATGATGATGTTCTCTCCGAGGAATTCAAGGGTGAGGAAGACGAGGTGGGTCGCCTCCGAGTAGCCCCGGGAGCCAAGCGACCAACAGAGCGGAAACCACAGACGGCACCGTGCCTGGGATGCGGAGAGAATCACCCTCGCTCGTTGTGTCATTTCAAAACTGCAGTTTGCCACAAATGCGGCAAACGGGGACATCTGGCTCGGGTTTGTCGTTCTACCCCACTAGACAATATTCCGTCAGGTCCTCGTCCAGCTAGACGGTTCCAGAGAGGTCCTCCTGTGTCCCAAGATGATTGTTTCACCGTGAACCGAGGAAACACCAACCCTGCAGTGTCGATCAGCCAGGCTTCGACTGGCTCCAACAAGAAAATTTTTCTTACTATCAAGTTGGAGGGGGTGCCCTGTAAAATGGAGGTGGACACAGGCTCTTCTAAATCTATTATTGCCTGGAACACCTTACAGAAGATAGCTCCAAGCTTCACTGAAAGTCGGTTGACTGCCTGTACCACCAGACTGAAGGACTATCAGGGGAACGATATTCCCATTCTTGGAGGTGCCCGCCTTCGGGTGGAGAAAGGTGTTTTCTCCGGTCGCCTCCCATTGCTTGTAGTTAAGGGTGACCTACCCAGCTTATTGGGGTTGGATTGGTTCTCAGCATTGGGCCTTAACATCACAGGCATTCATTCTACCACCACAGATGGGTTCGAGGCTCTGATGTCTGAGTTTGCTGAGGTATTTGCTGATTCCCTGGGTCAATATAAGGGCAACCCTATATCTCTAAACCTTGATCCCCAGGTGTCTCCTATTAGGCTTAAGCCTCGACGGGTGCCTTTTGCGCTGCGTCCAAAGGTGGACAAGGAACTGGATAAGTTGATTGCGCAAGGGGTGCTGGAGCCCACCGACCACTCTAAGTGGGAGACTCCTGTTGTCACCCCCATTAAGCCGGATGGTTCGGTACGCATCTGTGGTGATTTTAAATGCACATTGAACCGTGCTTTGCAGGCACACCCTTATCCAGTTCCTGTAGTCCAACACCTTCTCCACTCTTTGGGCCAGGGGTCTATCTTTGCTAAGTTAGATATGGCTCAAGCATATCAGCAGCTTCCTGTGGATGATGCCACGGCGGCTGCACAAACCATTGTCACTCACAGGGGCGCTTTTAAATGCCGCCGCCTGCAGTTTGGGATTAGCGTGGCCCCCGGGTTGTTTCAGAGTCTTATGGAGCGGCTTTTGCAGGGCATACCTGGAGTCGTTCCATATTTCGATGATGTGTTGGTCTCTGCCACCAGCCAGGATGCCCTCATTAGCCGGCTGCGACAGGTTCTTACCCATTTCCAACAGGCGGGCCTTAAGCTTAAAAAGTCTAAGTGTACATTCGGGGTGCCGAGGGTTGAGTTCCTGGGGTTCCTAATTGATGCTGATGGGTTGCATCCAACCCCGTCAAAGGTGGAGGTGATAAAAAATGCCCCTACTCCTACCTGCAAAGCAGACTTGCAGTCGTTCTTGGGACTTCTTAACTTTTATAGCGTGTTCCTGCCCTATAAGGCTTCTGTGGCGGAGCCTCTTCATAGGTTACTCGATGGTAGGACTCCTTGGTCATGGGGCAAAGCCCAGGCCTCTGCTTTTGCTGCTGTCAAGGCTCTCCTTACCTCGGATGCCGTGTTGGTCCAATATAGCGACAGTGTCCCCCTTACTTTAGCTTGTGATGCCTTTCCATATGGCGTAGGGGCTGTTCTGAGCCACCTACTACCAAATGGATCTGAGGCTCCAATTGCTTATTTTTCTCGGACTCTGTCGTCGGCAGAGAGGAATTATAGTCAACTAGACAAGGAGGCTCTGGCCATTGTAGCTGCCGTTAAACGGTTTCATGATTACATTTATGGCCGTTTTTTTCAATTGATCACTGATCATAAGCCTCTTTTGGGGTTGTTGGCTGGTGACAAACAGACCCCTCAGATCATGTCTCCTCGCCTATTAAGGTGGTCTATTTTTTTGGCAGCGTACAATTATCGGTTGATTTATCGCCCTGGGAAAGAGCTTTCCAATGCAGATGGCCTTAGCCGTTGTCCTCTCCCTTTGGGGGTCGAGGACCCAGCCCCTGCCTCATCCGTTTTTTTTGTGGATGAGCTTCCTGCCTTGATGACTGCAGATGATATTGCATATCATTCCAAGCGTAACCCTATTCTGGCACAGGTTCTGGATTGGATACGACGGGGGTGGCCACAAGACCGCCTGCCAGGGGAGTTCCAACCCTACAAGACTAGGCAATGTGAGCTGTCTGTCTTGAGGGGCTGTTTACTGTGGGGCAGTCGGGTAGTGGTCCCTCATCCCTTACGCACCTCTGTATTGCAATACCTACACAAAGGTCATCCGGGCATTGCCAGGATGAAAGCTTTAGGCCGTAGTTATGTTTGGTGGCCTAAAGTGGATCAGGCCATCTCAGAATGGGTAGAAAATTGCCGGAGTTGCCAACTGTCCCGGGCTGTGCCACCTGCGGCCATGCCTATGAGGTGGGAGGTCCCTGGAAGCCCTTGGTCCCAGGTTCATATCGACCTGGCTGGCCCGGTCCATGGGCACAATTTTCTGATAGTGGTTGATGCTTACTCTAATTGGGTGGAGGCAGTTCTTATGGCATCAACCACGTCTGAGGCTATCAAACGGGCGCTGAGCAAATTGTTTGCCACCCACGGTTTGCCTGATGTCGTAGTTTCAGATAACGGGCCACAGTTCACCTCGGCCGTTTTTCAGATGTTCATGGCTAGTTTGGGCATTAGGCATGCCCAGGTTGCGCCCTACCATCCAGCCAGTAATGGCCGGGCTGAACAAGCTGTCCGGTCTGTTAAGGATGCCCTGACCCGGTTTGGATCGGGAACATGGCAGGAGAAATTAACAAAATATCTCTTGGCGCAACATACTACCCCGTGTCCGATGACCAATCGCAGCCCAGCCGAGCTTCTTATGGGCCAGCGCCTGCAAACGACCCTAGACAGATTACATCCCAATTATGTCTCTGATACCCCGTTGGCCTCAACTAGCTGTATCAGGACCTTTACTGAGGGGGAACAGGTTTTTGTCCAGAACCATGGGGGTTATCTCTTGTGGTTGCTGGGCCGAATTGTCCAAGTAACGGGGCCTCGTTCTTACAGGGTGGAGCTCAGGGATGGGCGGATTTGGCGGCGTCATGTGGACCAGATTCGGGGATGTAAATTTATTGCCCCTGCAATACCCCAAGATTCGCCTGGCAGGACTCCTGATGGATTACTTTCGGTTCCTACTCTTCAGCCGGTCGGCAATTTCGATGTCTCACTACAACCAAAGTTTCCGATGGCTACTTTATCGGATGGTTCAACACTTCCGTCGGCTAGCCCTTCTGAGGTGCTGCCCTCCAGTCCTCCTGCGGTGCCGCCTTCCAGCCCTCCTGCGGTATCGCCTTCATCGGTCCCGGTTGTTCCTGCGGCTCCAGAGCTACCTCCTTCTGTTCAACCTGCTGGGAGCCCTGAACTGCGTCGATCGGGACGATTGCGTCGGCGCCCTGCATACTTGCAGGATTATGCATGTGCCATCCATGGGGGGAGGAGTGCAGCATATGAGGCTAGAGAATCATTGCCTATTGGCTTATAAATGAGTGGCCATCATTGGCCAACAGGTGATAGCTGCTATATAAGTAGCAGCTGTGAGTGAAGTTGGTTTGTTCGGGAATATTGCCCTATTTTTACTCGCTGTTAGTTTGTTGTTAATAAAGGATTATTGCTAACCGTCAAGCCTCCTTTCCCTTCTTCATTCTTTGAATGAAGCAATGTGTGTATACACACACACACACACACACACACACACACACACACACAGGTCTTTCTTTTATGTACACTGAGAGTGTATGCACCCAAGACAAATTCCTTGTGTGTCCATTCCATTCCATTCCGTTCCGTTCCGTTCCGTTCCGTTCCATTCTATTCTGTTCTATTCTATTCTATAAAAAAACGTTATAGGATCATTCCACCTGGAAGCAGTAGTAACAGCTTGAACCATCTGAAAGCAAGAAGACCATGCTCTAAAAATGAATCAACCTAGAGAAGACTTTTTAAAAAACAACAATCTCTTAAGCTTTATAAATGAATATTATTCTTTAAAACTGAATGTTAATCTTTAATCTCCCTTTGAAATTATTTATTTATTTATTTATTTATTTATTTATTTATTTATTATTTTCATCAGGCATGTATTTTATGACAGATACACGTGTAAACATGATTATAAATACATGAAAAGGATACGAATAAAAGAAAACATTAGGACAGGGATGGTAGGCACGGTGGTGCTCTTATGCACACCCCTTACAGACCTCTTAGGAATGGGGTGAGGTCTATTGTAGACAATCTAAGGCAGGAGTCCCCAACCTTTCAGACCTCAGGGACCACTAAATTCATAATTTTAAATCCCGCAGACCACTAATATGATTTGCCTAATGACCGGCCGGGTGGCCCTGGCTAGGTGGTCATGTGACTGGGTGGGTGTGGCCAACTCAATGTCGCTTATATCAAGGGGTGCCTTACCAGCCTCTACTTACCCTTCCCCTGCCAGCCACTCCTCGCCTCCCCACCTGGGCTCCTTAGGGCCCCAACAAGAAGCAGTTGTTGGAGCTAAGCAGCCACCATGAGAAAGAGTTGGGAAAACAGATGGCTCAGTTCAAATTAGATCTGACTGAGAAGGAGGCTCAGCAGAAGCACCTCACTGAGGAGGATAAGCTTTCCAAGCAGAGGCAAGACCTGCAGGAGTGCAAGGCCAGGTACCAGCACCTGGAGGCTCAGTAGGCTGAGATGGTCAGCCAGTTCCAGGCCATGATGCAATCCCACTGGAATGAGGCCCTCCGGCTCTTGGCCATCAATGACTCTTCCCTCCAGCCTTCGTCCAAAGCCCCGCACCAGGAGGCTTAAGCAGATCCTGAGTCAAAATTTCTGCCCCCTCCGACCCTCAGAAAAAGATCCTGAAGGGGGAGACTTTGCAGTAACACATTCATTGCACGTATCCGGCCCAGGGGCCGTAGTTTGAGGACCCCTGATTTAGTGCAATATAAAAAATGCACATAATTTTTCTGAAGACCACCAAAAGCTTCTCGTGGACCATCACTGGTCCACGGACCAGCATTTGGTGACCGCTGGTCTAAGGTTAAAGTTTTGGGGATTTGGGGAGTGGAAAATGGTATTCTTTTAAATCAGAACTGAAAAGTCTTTTCATTTGAAAAAGACTTCACAGCATATCAATGGATAATCAGATTTATCACACGAAATCATCCTCAATTTACAACTATTTTATAAAGACTGAAATTACAATGGCACTGAAAAAAGTAAATTATGACTGATCTTCTCACGTAGGACCATCACAGCATTCCTGCAGTCACATAACCAACATTGGGTGCTTACCAACCAGCAAGTATTCACATTGGTTGTAGCATCCTAGAGTCATGTGACCACCATTGGCAACCTTCCCAGCTGGCTTCCACCAAGCAAAGTCAATGGGGAAGCTGTATTCTTAACAACCAGCTGATTCACTTAATATCTACGGTGATTTGCTTAACAACCATGTCAAAAACTAGTTGTAAAATCAGATGCGACTCACTTAGCAACCATCTTGCTTAGCAACGGAAATTCTGGTCCCAATTACAAAGAGTTTTAGAAAGTCTCTTTTCAAAATTGCATTGTGCAATTCCATTCTAGTTACATTCAGACATTTTTTTCAGAGAGGATACAAAACTGATGTCACGGGGGAAATTTTTAAAAAGAAAAAGCAAGTTATCTACCCTTCTTGCTGGATTCAGATATGAAACCTCTCTTAGGTTTTTTTAACTTTTTAGACTTTTGTTGGATATTGTTGTCTGGGGAACGAATTATTTTATTCTTCATTCCCAGAAATTACATTATCAAGTAAAGCAACTGAATTCATTGAGAAAAGAAATTCTCTTCAAAACGGAAATACAGGAAACTTACCCATTTTGGAAAATAACATTGTATTATTTTCTTGTGTTACCTACTTTCAACAACAATAAATACCAAGTGTTTAGTGTACAGATAATGCACCAATGATTTTTATTGTGCCCTATGTAAGCATGTGCAAAGTCAGATATTTTATTACTATTGTTTTCATTATTTATTGTTGCAGGGGACTGCACAAAGTATCTACTTAAAGCAAATAGCTTTACAAGTGATTCTGCTGAATTAGTTATATGATATGAATGAAGTAAGCTCATCCAAAGTGACAAAAATAAGCAAATAAATAAAAAGGGAATGAACTTTCACTTTTAGAAACTGTCAAATCTAATGGATGAAGGACCTCTAGCTGCACTTAATCAAAATGAAACCTCTTATAGCTATTCTCTGAGCATCAAGGTGTGAACAGAATGACGGAATGATGTGTATGAGTAGTAAATATGACAAATTTGTCAATTATTTGGGGTTTTTTGCTCACATTTGAAAAAAAAAACTTTTATGTGTTGTTGATTAAACGTGTGAATTGGAATAAGTTCAAATAGTTCTTTCGTAGGAAAATTATTGCCCATCTGCACTAGCCAGATGCAATAATTTTTTTTCTCATTTTCTGTTTATGAAAAAAAATGCATATTTCTCTAATTCCCCATCAACAAATATTTCAGGAAAATTCCCACTTTTTCCCAGGCCCATTTTTTTTTTAAAGTTACAAATTAGTTGTAGTCACTCCTGTGAACTGTGCAATAACCTAAAGTAAAGCATTCAGAAATTTAGCTTTTAATTATCTAAATATATAACATGTTCCTATGTTTTTTGTCATCTCAAACTTGATAACAATGTCAGCTAGTTCTGCATCTGGCTGTGTTGTTTTTTTCAGTGTTTCTGGCTAGAAGAATCCAAGGCTTTACTGGGGCAAGAAGCAAAAAAATGAAAGGAATGGGGAAAATTTAGTTATGATTGAAAATATTTCCTATTGCAGGCAACTTTTTTTTTTCAGTCACAACTTTTTCCTAATTGAGTTTTATACTGTATGCAATCCATCCATCAGTTCAAAACAAGTAAGGGAAACATATTTTATATTACCTGTTGAATAACATTTAATGTTTTCTTACTTTGTAATCTTTCTTGGTCTTTTAAGTAGTAGATACTCTAGAAAATGTTCTCATCCTAATTATTACTTCACTGATGTTTATCATTTCAGATGGGAACCTGAATAATGAAAAGCAATCAGATATGTTCTACTATTTTGGACTCAACTGGAATCTACAGAGGAATTATTGAGTCTGTCATTTGCACCTCTATAACTGTCTGGTTCAGTTCTGCAACCCAACAAGAAAGACACAGACTTCAGAGGATAATTAGAACTGCAGAAAAAATAATTGCTACCAACCTTCCTTCCATTGAGGACCTGTATACTGCACAAATCAAGAAGAGGGCTGTGAAAATATTTACAGATCCCTCACATCCTGGACATAAACTGTTTCAACTCCTACCATCAAAATGACGCTATAGAGTATTGCACACCAGAACAACTAGACACAAGAACAGTTTTTTCCCGAAGGCCATCACTCTGCTAAACAAATAATTCCCTCAACACTGTCAAACTATTGACTAAATTTACACTACTATTAATCTTCTCATCATTCCCATCACCAATCTCTTTCCACTTATGACTGTATGACTGTAACTTTTTGTTGCTATCATCAAGGGTTAAATTGCAACCTATGACCATCATTTGTGTTGTAAATGTTGTACTTTTGATGAAGGTTTTTTCTTTTTCTTTTATGTACACTGAGAGTATATGCACCAAAACAAATTCCTTGTGTGTCCAATCACACTTGGCCAATAAAATTCTATTCTATTCTAACTGGAATCATCATTTAATAAGGATGTTGTTTATTTATTTATTTTATTTATTTATAATTGAATTTGTATACCGCCCTTCTCCTGAAGGACTCAGGGTGGTTAACAGCCAGTTTAAAAAGCACAATAAATACAAATACTAAATTAAATTAAAAACAATAAAATTAATATAATTTGTGACCGAAATACTAAAAAAACTAACAATATTAATAAAACTAAAACCCCATTAAAAACTACTTTTTTAGGCTAGCCCTGCTCGATGAAATAAAAAAGTCTTCAGTTCACGGCGGAAGGTCTGAAGGTCGGGGAGTTGGTGAAGCCCCGGAGACAACTCATTCCAGAGGACAGGAGTTTTCCTACAGCAGTGTTATCTGCCTTATTTTAGAATGATCTCAAGCAAAGGTTCATCCTAAAAGAGGAGACATCCTAAAAACCAATCCTATTTTTTAAAAAGAACTAGATGACATAAAGCCAATGAAACATGTGCTAAAGTTAAAAGTGAAATAAACCTGACAAGTTACACACATGAATCTGAATAGTCTTGCACATCTGATGCTTTCCAGGTGATTTAAATGAAAACTTCCATCAGCCAGAGCAACATAGGCAACAATCAGGAATGGTAGAAAATAAAGTTCTCAATTTCTGAAGGGAATCTCTATATATAAACGCAAAAACCACTCACACTGTAATCACAAAATCTCCACAACTGTAAAGCCTACAAACTTGAAATTTGCCACGTATGTTCCTCTTGGCTTCTAGGTGCTCACTAAGAAAGGATTTTTTGAAATGACTATCAGAGCATTAGTATTTCCTATATTATCTTTAACATGCTCTGATGCTAAGGAGTTCTACTCCCCCTCCCCACCTGAAAAGAAATCTGTTCCAAATGCAAAACACAAGCAGAGGAGAGGGGTTTCACTTTCAGTTTTACTTTCACAGCAGGAAGCAGCTTTAATACAGAACACTTGAGCTTTACAGATGTGATTAGGAAAACACAAATAAGGGAAGCTGCACACAAGTATCATCAAACTCATCCCCAAGTCAGTAGACAGACTGTAAAGAAGTATACATCTAATAACTCCAAACAGCCATGGTTGCTGCTGGGATTAAAGGGCTTTTAAACCCATCTATTTTATTGTTGTTACACTTACAATAATATCTTCATCTGTAACAGAAACTTAGTTTACCATCTCTATGAAATAATACAGTCACTTTTTAAAGTACTCATTGATTTTCAAGCTTTAAGTGTTAATTTATCAAGCCCCATCACATAGTTTTGTAGCAAAGCATGGGCTTCCAGCTGGTCATATCATAAGAAGTTTGCTATAAGCCATAATTTAATACTTGATTTAAACCAATAATGTGAAAGGAATCAGCCTCCTTCCACATTTTAGCTGCTTCTTCTTGCTTTTAGTTAATCCTAGGTTTAATTTTATCTGAACCAGGAACTGGAGTCAATATTAATTATGGCTAATAACTATTGCTAGTTGAAACAAATCAGCTTTGCTTTATTACACTATGTGGATAAAGGAGCACTTGAATGTTAATTCAGTGAGGAAAGATTTGCTTAAGCCATGATAAACCAGCATAAGCAAAATTCCAGTCAAGATGTTTATATTTCACTAAATACACTGAAGGAACATGGAATGTTGTTAACTTTCCATCAAAGTGGTACCTATTTATCTACTCGCATTTGCATTCTTTCAAATGGCTACATTGGCAAGAATTGGTGCAGGAATTCCATCACACAGTACTTGAGTCTTAAATTACCAACTCTCTGGTCGACAGACCGATGTCTTAACTGTTAGGCCACCGTGCCCCTATTATCTTTATGTTATACAACAACAACAGCAACAAAAGCCCATGCTAAATATGGGTTTATCAATTTCATCTCCACCCTTTCCCCTTAGAAAAAAGAGCGAAAAATTTGGAGAAAAATGCTTGGAAAAAATCGGGGTGGGGGGGAATGCTCACATAAAATGCACAAAGGATTTGTGTAACACAATCACCAATTTTAAGTAGCATATCCAAGCTGTAGAAAAGGGGAAGATGTTTTTGGAAAGCACTTACTAATTCCCTAAAGATCTGTTCCATTACCCACCATGGCTACGGCTCTTTTATTTTCCTTGGGATTTGATTTTGAAGATAGTGTTTTCACTTCATTTTCCATTTCATTTTATTTATTGATTTACTGTCAAAGACCAAAATACAGATGCAACAGAAAACAATGAAAAAGTGAAGCATTTATACATTAGAGGGGGAGATAGAGATAGAGATAATCAGTAAAAACTATTGCCCTTCCAGGCCTGTAATAGGTAACTAAACCATTCAAATCGAAGCATAATGCACACTCACCGTCTTCTGAGAGCATTCAAAATTGAGAGAATGGAGCAATTTTTGTAGTCATGTCAAAAGGCCAATATGCTATTTAGAAAGCATGCAACCTCTACTCCATGCCAACCCACAAATAAGTAAGCAATGTGTAAGGAGGGGGAACATTAAATCAGAACTTCAAATACAATACAAGAGATGTATTAACTGTCTTGATGGTTTTGTCCAAGCGTGGACAGAGGCATTTCAAATATGCATACAGATATTCCTTGAGTTACACCATAATTGATCCTGGAATTATAGTTGTAAGTTGTCTCAATTGTTAAGTAAGTTGTCCTGTGACTGTGCCAGATATTATCATCTTAACTGCAATTGTTATTAAGTGAACACCACAATTGTTAAGAGAATACCATGGTCTTCTCTTAGCATTGTACGTAATGGGTGTGTTTTGCTGGAAATAAGAGCTAAACATAAATTTCTGGGGAAAAAGTCATAAATCACAGTCACATGACCACAGATGCTACAAATGGCCGTAAATATAAGCTGATGCCAAGCACCCAAAATTTAATCATATGACTGCAGTGTATGTGTGTGTGTCTGAAAGAACTTTGAAACCAAGTTGTAAGTTCTTTTGGGGGAATCTGTTGTATGTTGAATAGTCACTAAGCAGTCAGATATAAGTTGAGGACTTCCTCTACTGCTGCCCCTTCCCTTCAACAATTTTGAGAGTAAGACATTAAACCTTGCTAGTGTCAGGATTCTGACCGATGCCCCAATTAAATCATGAGCCTCAAGCCAAGCTTCAAAATAAATCATTATTTATTAGGAGCTTCATGTCAGCACGAACCAAGTGAAGCCAACTCTGACCTCACTTAATTTGCGTCTTGTTTCCCCTCCCCCCAAAATGTGTCATCAGTCACATTCCCCAAAGAAGCAACTTTGCAAGTTATAGAAGTCACTCCCTCTGGTCACTGTCGGTCACCCTGGAGATGACCTTGACGTTGCCGGCTGGAATGTGCTTTGTTTTGACTGAAATGCAAGCATGAACTAGGATTGAGCAGAGAGCCACAGTGGGACAAATAAAAGGATCCCAGCTTTTTTCCAAGATGAAACAGACTACTCAGGGAAGTCACTCTAGACCAGAGACTCATTCAAAAATAATTTCAGACACTATGTTGAACATAAATATTGCGTGGGGACTTCCATGAAAGGACAGTGCCATTGTCTAGGTATCTATCTGAATAGAAAGCATTTCTTTTCTAAGCCTGTTTATTATACAATTTCTTTAACAAGATTCATCAAGAAGAAAGGAATAGGTTTGCAAGAAATTCCCATAATAATCCAGGTGAAATGGAGCAGAGATTTCTCCCTATTTGTCTGTCTGAGAATCAGCAAAGTGGCTGGTCTCTTCAGTGCTAGCAATTGATGGGTGTTTACAAAATGATCTTCTAAATCTTTATCAAATTTAAGACCTAGCCATTAAATACAATTCCAGTCACTAAAGTGCATGTGGACCAAATTGAATAATGCAATATGTATACAGTAGTTCTTAGAAATTTGGACCACTTCTGATATATACAGTATTTTGTATGTGACATACAGCTCAGTACATAGGCACTAAATGATTTAAATATTACAGGGATAAAGCTATTATTATTAAAACATGTGAATCTAATTAAAACACTGGAGACTTGGAGGCACATATTGTAATTATTTGAGTTGGTGGTTTCCAACTGGTAGGAAATTGAGAATAGATGGCTAAATATTTGATCTGGCCAATTTGGATGTCATTGATTTTTCCCATTATGATTCTAGTTGGTATGTTTTTTGGTAGATAAGACTTTCTACATTTTAGAATAAATAATTCCTAGTTTTTCATCCTGGCAGAATATTGTTAGATACTGAAGTACTTGCAGAATCTGAGTCAGGGAAAGGAGAATAGAATAGAATAGAATAGAATAGAATAGAATAGAATAGAATAGAATAGAATAGAATAGAACAGAATTTTTATTGGCCAAGTGTGATTGGATACACAAGGAATTTGTCTTGGTGCATATGCTCTCAGCGTACATAAAAAAAAAGATATGTTCATCAAGGTACAACCTTTACAACACAATTGATGGTCAATATATCAATATAAATCATAAGGATTGCCAGCAACAAAGTTACAGTCATACAGTCATAAGTGGAAAGAGATTGGTGATGGGAACTATGAGAAAATTAATAGTAATGCAGATTTAGTAAATAGTTTGACAGTGTTGAGGGAATTATTTGTTTAGCAGAGTGATGGCCTTTGGGAAAAAACTGTTCTTGTATCTAGTTGTTCTGTTGTGCAGTGCTCTATAGCATCGTTTTGAGGAGTTGAAACAGTTTATATTCTGGATGTAAGGAATCTGTAAATATTTTCATGGCCCTCTTCTTGATTCGTGCAGTATACAGGTCCTTCACAATGCTATTACCATTGTGAAGGAAGATGAAAATAAGTTTATGATTTAGTGAGGAATAGATGAGTCTCATTCTGGCAACTTCATAGTTTTTCAATTGTGATGAATCTGGAAGTTACAATGTATAGTGAGAGAGAGGGTTACAAATTACAATTTGCAGGGCTGATTTACCAGCTGTTATATTAGATAGGTAGAGAGACAAGCAGGCAGGTGATAGATAGATAAATGATAGGGAGAGAGAGGGGTGAGGGAGGGAGAGACCCAAG
Organism: Ahaetulla prasina; assembly: GCF_028640845.1. NCBI lineage: Eukaryota > Metazoa > Chordata > Lepidosauria > Squamata > Colubridae > Ahaetulla > Ahaetulla prasina. The sequence continues at coordinate 134,789,675 of NC_080542.1, read as the reverse complement.
TGGCCTCAAAGGTGGTTCTCGGAGAGAGTGCTAATGATCAGATGATTGCAAGGATTATAAGTCCTTCCAATTCCCTCATCCTGTCAGAACTAATTCTTCTATCCCCCCCTACCAACCTTCCAGAACTGCTGAAACTTTTTGTATGAGAAGTGAAATGTCTTCAAAGAAAAACCAAGAAATTCCAGTCCTTTTGAAAAAGCAACCATGGGACAATCATGACTGGATGACTGAGAGTCTCCATAGATAGATAGATAGAGAAATAATTTATTTATATTGTCTTTATTGCGGCATGGTAGAAGCATAGAGACTGTTGCTGCCTATACTCCCTTTTACATTTCTCCATAATTTTGCAATCATCCTGGCTGCCCATAGTTTCTGGTGCTTACATTTATTTATTTTATTTATTTATTAATTTAATTTATATATACATAAAGGTTTGGTTTCCTTTGAGACTTAGTCAACCAGAGGTGAAGCTAGGGTGGCTGCAGATTGCTGGACAGATGACCCAATTATAAAAGTGATAATATATAGAGACCATAGTTTTTACCTACTCTGTAACTATAGTAAAATGCTGAATGTCTTATGAGAACGTCAGTACGATTCTCAGCAACAATTAACCTTTCCAGGACAAAGAAACCAAGAGAAAATTAATTTCTGCCAAATTGAATGAGAATGGTTAAAAAAGAAAAAAAATAACAGAAAATTTGCATCCACAGAAAGGAAAACAGATGGAGCAATTTCTGCGCTGCTCCTTGCTGGAAGGTGCGCATGAAGCCCATAGGAAGAAGCTACTTAGAAATTGCCCTGTTTGTTTCATGTAACCAATTTTCTTGTAATCAAAGCAACAAGCCAGGCAACTAGTAGTTTATGGAAGTTTAGACACAGAAGATTAGATAGGTGCTTATTGAGTGCTTTTTGATAATCATTTTTGGTTGATAACGGCTTGCAAATCCAGTCTAACCGAATCTAATCTATTATTATTAGTCTATCCAAATTTGTCAGAGTTTGTTGCAAAAAGGAAATCCAGAAGCAGGATTCGAAGTAAATTTACAATACCAACAGCAGAGTCACAGTTTCATTTCAGCAGAGCAGACAGCATGCACAGACTGCTTGGTTTCAATTTCAATTGTACAGACTCAGAAGCTGCAGACTAAGATATGCCATGGCTCCAGTCTGTCTCAACTCCCAATTGGCTGACTTAGTTGCTATGCCTATTCATTGGCTGACCTTGTAACCATGTCTTCCCAGCATGAATATTCTGACAAAATTTTAGGTTTATGTGTGAACTGCAGGATGCACAAAGAACAGCAAAGTGATATGATTTAAGAATCCAGATTGACAATTCAGTACTAATCCACTATATAGCATTTTCATATGGCAAAGTGGTTTCTCATGGACAACTAAGGTTGAGGAAAGAACATAGATCTGTCTAGTTTAATCTTTTCTATAAAGTGATATGATTTCAGCTTGCAATTCTTCATGTCCCCACTCTCTTCCCTTCAAAATTCTAAAATCCAAACTGTATCACATATGCTTGCATTTCTAGCTAATGTAAGCCAGATGTAGCTAACATTATGATGCATCTGGATTGTTAAGTCTGGGCCTTCCTATAAACTAAGAAACCAGGATATGGCTTTGCTATTTACAAAGGGATGGATGTTACAAATGAGCTAATGCTCATCTACTAGAAGACCACTTGGTCACTTATGTTCTTCAAAGTTCCAGGTTACCTTTTATTTATTTATTTTATTTATTTATTTATTTTGTCAAATACATATTAAATAATATATATATATAAGTATAAACATGAATTGAATACATAAAATGAATACAACTAAAGGGAACATTAGGACAGGGATGGCAGGCACGTTGGTGCTCTTATGCACGCCCCTTACAGACCTCTTAGGAATGGGATGAGGTCAACAGTAGACAGTCTTAGGTTAAAGTTATGGGGATTTGGGGATGAGACTAGAGAGTCTGGTAGTGCATTCCAGGCATTAACAACTCTGTTACTGAAGTCATATTTTCTGCAAACGAGATTGGAGCGGTTCACTTTAAGTTTGAATCTATTGTGTGCTCATGTATTGTTGTGGTTGAAACTGAAGTAGTCATTGACAGGAAGGACATTGTAGCAGATGATTTTATGAGCTATGCTCAGGTCATACCGAAGGCGGAGTAGTTCTAAATTTTCTAAACCCAGAATTTCAAGTCTGGTGGCATAAGGTATTTTCTTGCAAGCAGAGGAGTGGAGGACTCTTCTTGTGAAATATTTCTGGACGTGCTCAATTGTATTAATGTTCGATATGCAGTGTGGGTTCCAGACAGATGAGCTGTATTAGAGAATTGGTCTAGCAAATGTTTTGTATGCTCTGGTTAGTAGTGTAATCTTACCAGAGAAGAAGCTACGCAAGATTTACAACTCTTAATGCCTTTTTGGCAATGTTGTTACAGTGGGCTTTGGCACTTAGATCATTTGATATGAGTACTCCAAGGTCCTTGACAGAGTGAGGGTCTTCTACAAAATCATGTCCACCTAGCTTGTATTTTGTGTTCTGATTCTTTTTGTCAATGTGTAAGACAGAGCATTTGTTGGTTGAGATTTGGAGTTTCCAATTTTTTGACTATTCCGACACAAAATCAAGGTCTTTTTGGCCATTTTAGCATTCTTTCTCTGTGCATCCATCACATTTTTTCTGTTTTGCATGATAAAGGAGAGAAAGATTAATCATTCTGCTGTGAGTGTGTGGAGGGGGAAACATAATTACAGATGAAACAAACTAATAATAAAAAAGAATGATCGTGGCTTACTGCATGATTAATATCACTTGTAGTTTGACCATCATGGTCTGATGAGCAAGAGTGTCAGGTTTGTTCTTTAAAGTCTCAAGGACTAAGACTAAGGAAGTTTAGGAATCTGCACATGAGCCATCTAAGGATGATGATCCATGAAAGTGACTAGCAAGAATGACTCTTATGGTCCCCTCACAAAATTGTCTATACACAACTTATGGAAGACCATCAAGAATAGTACCCTGGCTGCAAAAAGGAGTCCATGAAATCTATGGAGGGCCTTGTTACTACTCCATCTCTTGAACTTAGGTGCAAAAGAAACCATGACTATCAACAAAAGAGGTTTACTTATCAGAACCTGGTCAGTGTGTCCCTAGAAATTGCTTTTCACAAACTAGCGTGAACTACTGAATCTCAGAACACCTAGCTGCAATACTACTGGATATTATCTCTAATACTTCTAAGTTTCTGGAGAAATTTTCCTCAATCAATTCTTGAGGATAGATTTCAGCTTTCAAAATTCTCAGCAATTCTGGGGATGAAAATCCACTCATCTTAAAATTGCAGGTTGGAAAAATACTGAAAAACACTAGAGGATTAGTATTTAGCAAAATATTCCGCTATAATCACATTTAATGTTCTCCTCTCTTTTTTTTACTTCTTAAAGACTAAAACAGATTTTTTTCCAGCCTATTATTCTCTTCAAAACTTTATTATCTTTGCACTTCAAATTTATGTTGGAAATGAGAACAAGAAGAGGCATTTTATCACTTGATGGGCAAGTAAAAAAACCCAGAATATATTGGATTAAAACACATTCACTAATTCAGAGAATTTTAAAGATTAATATACAATTAATCTTTTTAATTAATATACAATTAATTTTAATTAATTTTAATTAATATACAATTAAGTTAGGTTCCTAACAAACCTAGCAAACAACTTTGTTTCCCAAAAAGTAGAGAAGGGAACAAGGGGATCAGCCATATTGGACTTAATTCTCACTAACAGAGATGAAATGATAGAAGGTGTTGAAGCTACAGGAACCTTGGGGGCAAGTGATCACACAATATTGGAATTCTACATTAAGCAAATGCAAGTAGTAGAACAAAGTCAAACTCGAGTCTTGGACTTTAAGAGAGCTAATTTCAATAAACTAAGAGAGAGCTTGAGAAGGATTCCATGGATGAGAATCCTCAAGGGGAAAACAACTCAAGAAGCTTGGGAAATTTTGAAAAGGGAGATTATAAAAGCGCAGTCTAACACAATACCAACGAAGAAGAAAAATAATAGATCTCAAAAGAAACCAGCATGGATGCATAAAGAACTATCTGACAAATTGAAAGACAAAAAGGACAAGTATAACAAGTGGAAAGAGAGGCAAATAGCTAAGGCAGAATATCAGCAAATAGCCCGAGCCTGTAAAGATGAAGTGAGGAAAGCTAAGGCTCACAATGAACATAGGCTAGTGACAAAAGTAAAAAATAACAAAAAAAGCTTCTTCCAACATGTTAAAAACAAGAAAAAAGTCAAGGAAACAATTGGCCCATTGCTGGGATAAAGTGGCAAGAAGATGACAAGCAACAGGGAGAAAGCAGATCTACTTAACTCATATTTTGCATCTGTCTTTACACAAAAGGAAAAAAACAATCCTACCTATCAAAAATAGCATCACAAAAAACAGATTAGAAACACAAGTTAAAATAGGGAAGAAAATGGTAAGTGAACACCTGTCTACCCTAGGTGGGTTCAAATCACCAGGACTGGATGGATTACACCCCAGGGTTCTGAAGGAACTGGCAGATGAGATCTCAGAACCACTGAATTATATCTTTCAAAGATCCTGGAGCACAGGGGAACTGCCAGAGGACTGGAAAAGAGCTGATGTAGTTCCCATCTTCAAAAAAGGAAAAAAAACAGATCCAGGAAACTACAGACCTATCAGCCTGACCTCAATACCAGGGAAGATTCTGGAAAAGATAATCAAGCAACGAATCGCCAAACACCTAGAAGCAAACAAAATAATAACCAAAAGCCAACATGGATTTGTCAAAAACAGATTGTGCCAGACTAGTCTTACTGCATTCTTTGACAAAGTGACAAAATTAGTAGACCAGAGGAATGCTGTCGATATAATTTACTTGGACTTCAGCAAAGCATTTGATAAAGTAGACCATAACCTACTACTAAATAAAGTAGAAAAATGTGGATTAGACAGCACCACCACCAGATCGATTCGTAACTGGATGACCAACCATACTCAATGTGTAGTCCTCATCGGAATTACATCCACATGGAGGGAAGTATGCAGTGGAGTACCCCAAGGCTCTGTTTTAGGCCCAGTACTCTTCAACATCTTCATCAATGACTTGGACAAGGGGATAGATGGGGAACTCATCAAATTTACAGATGACACCAAGCTGGAAGGAATAGCCAACACTCCAGAAGATAGGCTCAAGTTACAGAAGGATCTTGACAGACTTGAACATTGGGCGCTATCTAACAAAATGAAATTCAACAGTGAAAAAAGTAAGGTTCTACATTCAGGCAAAAAAAATAATAACACACAGGTATCTTAGATGTGGTACCTTGCTCAATAGTAGTACCTGTGAGAGGGATCTTGGAGTCCTAGTGGACAACCATTTAGATATGAGCCAGCAGTGTGCAGCAGCTGCTAAAAAAGCCAACACAGTTCTGGGCTGCATAAACAAAGGGATAGAATCAAGATCACGTGAAGTGTTAGTGCCACTTTACAATGCCTTGGTAAGGCCACACTTGGAATATTGCATCCAGTTTTGGTCGCCGCGATGTAAAAAAGATGCTGAGACTCTAAAAAGAGTGCAGAGAAGAGCAAAAAAGATGATTAGGGGACTGGAGGCTAAAACATATGAAGAACGGTTGCAGGAACTGGGTATGTCTAGTTTAATGAAAAGAAGGACTAGGGGAGACATGATAGCAGTGTTCCAATATCTCAGGAATTGCCATAAAGAAGAGGGAGTCAAACTATTCTGCAAAGCACCTGAGGGCAGAACAAGAAGCAATGGGTGGAAACTAATCAAGAAGAGAAGCAACTTAGAACTAAGGAGAAATTTCCTGACAGTTAGAACAATTAATAATTGGAACGACTTGCCTGCAGAAGTTGTGAATGCTCCAACACTGGAAATTTTTAAGAAAATGTTGGATAACCATCTGACTGAGATGGTGTAGGGTTTCCTGCCTGGGCAGGGGGTTGGACTAGAAGGCCTCCAAGGTCCCTTCCAATGTTGTTGTTGTTGTTGTTGTTGTTGTTGTTGTTGTTGTTGACTTGGCTCATCCTATGATATCATCATCAGCAACAAATGCTTTTATGCTGACAATTCTTCTAGCTTTTCTAGTAAGCCTTTTCCATCATATATAACCACATAACCCACAAACCCTTTTTTTATCTTTTCTTCCACTTTCATAGGAGCATTTCTAAATCCTAAAGTTAATCTGACTTGTCTTTAATTTATTTTCCCTGAAAAAATGTCACCTTTCCATGCAATCCATTCTTCATTACCATTTTAGTTTGTGTGTGTATGTGTGTGTGAATGTATTTTATTGTCCTAATGTTTGAAGCCCCAGTTTTATTATTTTCATGTCTTTTAAATTGGTACATTAATATGATCAACTCCCAAATAGTGTACATAACGTGATGGGTTATTATGCATCTACAGTTCCTTTCTCGGTTGCTTGTTCCAAATTCTCTGCATACCTCCACCAATGAGAAGATATAACTTTTTCACTCAGATGACAAATAATTAGCTCTAAATTTGCAGCAGCTGACCCAAAGCCATCTTTTAATACAAATAAGGGGTTGAATTTTCTTTTTAAAAAGTCTTACACAGTAGCACTGTTGTAATCTAATCTAATCTCAAACTGTATTTTCCAGTCTGTAATAATGACAGTGATTACTCTGCTATGGTAAAGTTTGGCTAGAGGCTATAACTGTGATATCAGCATTTTGCACTCATGGGTTTTATTTTCTAATAAAGCTCTTTTTCTAAAAAAATATTAAATGATAGATTATGATGAGATGAACAATGTTTATATATGTATAAAAATAAATAGTGGCAATACTGTAACGATATTTCATAATAGTGAGCTAAAACTTAGAAAGCAAGAGAAGAAATGCTCATTAAGTATGAGTATAGAAGCAACTCAGATCTTTCACTAATATATAACTTCTCCATTTTACTATTTTTATAATAAAAAGATACGTCAAAAATGGGCAAAGAATGTGTCTCTTGAATCCAAATGAAGTGTGGCTTTCTTTTCCCCTACATAGAATTATCCTCTTTTGCTAACTTTATCTGATGAAAATCAATCATCATTACAGATAGTCCTCGGTATGCAACCATTCATTTAGTGACCATTCGAAGTGACACTGAACGGCACTGAAAAAAAGTGACTTATAAGTGTTCTTCACAGTTATGACCGTTGTAACATTCCCATGGGCACATGGTCAGAATTGAGACTCTTCTCAAGGAGTTAAATGAAGAGTCGAAATATTATATAGTATGGAACAAATTGCATAATTGGCTAGAGACTAGAAATATTAAATGATGAAAAAAGGTGAAAAGCTTATATATAAATGTATATAAAATGGCAATGTATGAAAGAAAATGAATAGTTAGAAGGATAGATAGGATAGAACAGTGTTGGTGAATCTTTCGCGTTCTCGCATGCCGCCTGCATGTCGGAAGTGGTACGCAAAACCGTCCTGAGGCAAATGTGCGGCCTCGCCGGCTCCCATCGCGTTCCTGTGCTCAAACGCATGCCGGCTAGCTGGCCATTGCGCACGCGGTGCTGGTGACCCTAGAAGTACAGCGGTCCATCGTGCATGCGTTTTGGTGAGTCTATGGCACACATGCCACCTCACGCATGCGTGTTGATGAACTTATGGCATGCGTGCCACTTTATGCAAGCCCGGTCCGCTAGCACTGCACGTGCACGACGGCCAGCTGACTGCTGTGCATTTGAGCACAGGAGGAGCCAGTGAGGGCGCGCATTGCCATAGGTTCACGTGCCATAGGTTCGCAAACACTGGGATAGAAGACATATAGAAACAAGGGAGAATGGGACAAAAAAGAAAAGTATAATTAAATGAAACGAGAGGGGGAATAATAATATAAATAGGAGAAGAATAAGGAAACAAAGCTGATGTAAAGAAGGAATATATGTTTTATGTCAATGTATGTTATGTATTGTTGTTTTTCTTTTGTTTTTTGTTAAAAAAAGAGAATTCAGACTCTTTGCAACTAGCATGTATTTATGATGGTTGAAGTCTCCCACAGTCATGTGATTATCTTTTGTGACCCAAAGAGGCAACTGGACTTTCTGGTTTGTTTGTTTCTTTTTAAAGATGTTTCGCTTCTCATCCAAGAAGAAGAAGTTTCTTGGATGAGAAGTGAAACATCTTCAAAAAAAAAACAAAACAACAACACAAAAAAACAGAAAGTCCATTTGCCTCTTGAAAAAGCATCTTTGAGACAACCATGACCTGGATGACTGAGAATCTCCATAGACACTTACCTTTTATGACTTTCTGACAAGAAAAGTCAATCAGGAAGCCAGATTCACTTAACAACCTTGTTACTAATTTAACAAGCTGCAGTGATTCACTTAGCAACTCTAGCAAGAATGGTATCAACATCCAGCTCAAGAATCCAAATCAAACTGTAGGTTCATTCAAATCTTACTGTTTATTACTGAATACACTGCATGGTAATGTTGAAACAAAACTAACTCTGAGGTTCCCAGACACTGATTCATAGGATTAAACAATACTAGAATTTGTATAAGATGTTTTACAATGGCACCTATCCCAGACAAGAATAGCCAGAATGTTGAAGAATAAATCAGAAAAAATGCTGGAAATTTTTTCAGATACCTGGTTCTTATTACCATATGTGGACATGCACAGAAGCTTAAAAAAATTGGACTAAAATCCACACATGGTTGGAGAAACTGATAAAAAGGCATATAGATTTTAAACCAGAAGTTTTTTTATATTGGAGATTATATCTGAAATTTATAATAGTGAATTGACATACTTGATTGTGAATGCTGTAACAGCAGCTAGGATTGTATTTGCTAAGAACTGGAAAAATAAGAAATTGCCATTGCAAGATGAAATTATTAAGAAAATAATGGAATGTGCAGTAATGAATGAACTGACATTTGAAATTAGAGAATAGGAAGATAAGCAATACTATAAGATATGAGATTTTCTGTAATAGCTGAGCAAATACTATGAAGAAGCTATAAGTCACCAGTGGAGAAATGACCTACAACTGCTACAATTAAGTCTCATCACCTGTCTGGGACTGATGAGATCCGATGTTCAACATATCTAGAATCTGTGGCAGAGGGGATTTAATCAAAAAGAATTATCAATATAACATGCTTTGAAATTTGCTTTCCCCAGCGCTACATTAGATTCACTCCATCCTTGCATTTTGCAAGGTGGTGAATATAGAAGATGGCGACCAGCAAGGATGCCCCGGAGAAATGCTCTCTGTAAAGGAGCTCTTTTGAGCTCTTGAGGAGAGCAGTTTCCCCAAAAATTCTTTACTAACGATTCTCCAGAGCCGAGTATTTTCTAGGCTACCGTGGATTGAGGCTGCCGAGGATTTTCCAGGCTGCTGAGAAATGAGACGGCCATAAGCGAAGAATTGGGGCAGCCGAAACCACCAGAGCCGTGACTGCCGCTTCCGTGATTCTACCGTGACTGCCGCTGCTGCGAGCCGCCGATTGAAAGCGGCTGGAAACGCCCGCTACCTCCAGAACCACCACGCCAGACCCGGGACTGCCGCTGCCATGAGTCGTGCGACTACCGAGACTGCAGAGACTGCCGCTGCTGTGAGCCGCCGATTGAAAGTGGCTTCAAACGCCCGCTGCCGCCAGAACCACCATGCCAGACCCGGGACTGCTGCTGCCGCTGCCGTGAGTCGCACCGCTGCCACCGCCGCCCTCCATCATCGCCCTCCCTCACCGCTTCTAATTTTGTAAGCCCAGCAGCATTTGTATCAACTCAAAACAACCAGAATTAAACCAGCCATCCCCCAATCGGCAGGACTGCTGCAGGACCCTGGTGAGTTCCTAGGAGACTCCAGTCTCCTGGCCTCTATTGACTTTTTGAAACTCCCGCCATTACGGCCACCCTTAAAGAAGCTTCTTCAACCACCCAATCTCTCCATTTTAAATTTCCCGCCAAATCTCACTGTTACCATAGTGACTCCCCATTACCATAGCAATTGCCAAATTGATTACCATTTAAAGTTAAAGAGAGAGACATAAAATTAAAGATAATTGATTAAGTGACAGATACTTAATCATTACTAAAATTGGAAAGAGTGTGAAATAAAACAAAGGAATAAGAAATATTATCATTATGCCAGCCAGAAAATCCAATGCTGATAAAATCTTAGAAACAAGATTAATAACTATTGAACAAAACTTAGATAAAAGATTACTAAATAAAAGATAAAAGATAAAAGCTATTGAACAAAACCTAGAAAAAAGAATACAAAATATTGAACAAAACTTAGAAATTTTTTTTAACAGTTATTGAATAAAGTTTCACAAACTTGATAAAACAAATTTCAACACTAAAAAATGAAAACTCAAATGACCTAAATCTCTTCCAAACTCATCTATCATCACATAATACACAACCTAATGCACAACCTTCAACTCAACCCAAACAACAAATTAATACAACAAAACCTAAACAACAAATAACTACAAACCAACTAATCAGAGATGCAATGGAGAGAGGACAAAAAATAAATAATGCAATATTATTTGGACTTGAAAACACCAACGAACCAGATATCAGTAAGATTCACAACATCATTGGAAATTACAACTCATCAACCATATTCCCAAATGAAATAATTGCTGTCTCCAGAGATGGACCAGAATATAAAAACAGCGATGGGTCAACAGCACCAAGATTTTGTAGAGTCACATGCATAAATGAGGACAGTAAACGTAAATTCATTTATACTATGAACTCAATTGCTAAAACCAACCCTACCTACAGTAAACTTAGATTACATCCTGATCTATCCTTTCTACAACGGATACGTTCTTGTGAACTTCGCACAGAACTTAAAAGAAGACAAGACAATGGTGAATCCAACCTATACATCGACTACCGTGCCGATTGCATAAAAAATAAAACCTACAATCAAAAAAATCACCTCCAAACCCCCCATCACCCATAACAATCAACCAGTCATCCCAGTGTTCAATCAAGCACCCATCACCCTACCACCCATTCAACCAACCATCTTACCAGCCATCCAAACAGCCATTCAACCAACAATGCAACCAGCCATCCAACCAGCCATCCAACCAGCCATCCAAACAGCCATCCAATCAGCCACCCAACCAGCCACCCAAACAACCATCCATCCAAACAACCAAACTACCATCCAACCATCTATGCAACCATCTCCCAAATGAAATAATTGCTGTCTCCAGAGATGGACCAGAATATAAAAACAGCGATGGGTCAACAGCACCAAGATTTTGTAGAGTCACATGCATAAATGAGGACAGTAAACGTAAATTCATTTATACTATGAACTCAATTGCTAAAACCAACCCTACCTACAGTAAACTTAGATTACATCCTGATCTATCCTTTCTACAACGGATACGTTCTTGTGAACTTCGCACAGAACTTAAAAGAAGACAAGACAATGGTGAATCCAACCTATACATCCACTACCGTGCCGATTGCATAAAAAATAAAACCTACAATCAAAAAAATCACCTCCAAACCCCCCATCACCCATAACAATCAACCAGTCATCCCAGTGTTCAATCAAGCACCCATCACCCTACCACCCATTCAACCAACCATCTTACCAGCCATCCAAACAGCCATTCAACCAACAATGCAACCAGCCATCCAAACAGCCATCCAAACAGCCATCCAATCAGCCACCCAACCAGCCATCCAAACAACCAAACTACCATCCAACCATCTATGCAACCATCTGTTGTACACAACCCCCAACTAACATCCAAAACTAGGTATGCACGCCCCTTACCTCTTCAACACCAATCACTTCAGATCTCAAATGCAAATTGATAAATGCAAGAAGCATAGTCAACAAATTACCTGAACTTATCCTCTTATTAAACAGTGGCACATTTGATATCATTTTTGTTTGTGAAACATGGCTGAACTCATCCCTTCCTGACTCCATTATCTCAAACAAAGAATATCAAGTCTATCGATCAGATCGTGAAAACTGAAGAGGTGGTGGAATGGCTATTTTTTACAAAAAGTCACTGAATCTAAAAAATATCCAAGTAGCACATAAACTCTCTCTTCCTGAAACTATTGTATGCGACCTATCCCTTGACACTACTCTTCGATTCTTACTATGCTACAGAGCCCCTGACTATAACATTACCCATGCAAATATGCTAACCTCAATGCTAACATGGGCTACCTCTTGCCCATACCCTCTCATCTTCCTGGGCGACCTAAATCTACCTCTCATTAACTCGGCAACTAATGAATGTTCAACTGACCCAATCCATACTACACTATACAATGCTGTTACAAACCTAGGTCTTGAACAACTTGTAACTAATAATACAAGACTCAACAACTGCCTTGATCTCATCTTCTGCAACAATTCAAACTCAATTTACGGACTACAAATTAAAGAACCTTTTCCCAACAATGACCACTGCATGATTGATTTTCGTCTCAATATACGTCCATACTTAAATCGTCATAACAACAGTACCCCCAACTACAACTTCAAAAAAGCCAATTACGACCTTATAAACAACGATCTTTCATTTCTGGACTGGCAAATTTTGTTTGCAACATGCATAACCGCTGAAGACCACTATAGAGTCTTCCTACTTGAAATCAATAGAGCCATTAAACTATATGTACCACAAATGACTACCATGATCAATAAAAACAAACTACCCATATCAATAAAAAAGCTTCAATCAAAAAAAAAATCCCTCTGGAAAAGAAACAAAAAAGGCTACGTTACAAATTTCAAAAACTGCTACAGAAACATATGCAACCAAATAAAAACTGAATGCAAAAATTATCACACCAAGCAAGAAGAGACCCTTCTGCGCACAAATTCCAATCGTGCCTTTTATAATTTTGTTAACAATAAACTTAAAGACTCTAGATCCATCCCACCACTAAAAGATTCTAACAACAAAGAATGCAATGACGAAACAGTTAAAGCAAACCTCTTCAACATTTTCTTTGGCTCAGTTTTTGTTAACTCCGATAACACATATCCGACTTTCCACAAACGTACCAGCAATGATTATGATGATTTAACTCATATAGATTTCACAGGAGACAACATTGGAAAAGTTCTTCACACCATCGCTATCTATTGGACCCGATGGACTGTGTGCATACTTCTTAAAAAAACTTTCCATTAATATAGCAGAACCCCTAAGTATTATCTTTGATAAAGCTTTCACTACCAGTTCTCTTCCCAAACTTTGGTCACTAGCCACAGTCATCCCTATCTTCAAAAAAGGAGACCCCAGCTTAGTCGAAAACTACAGACCGATCTCCCTTTGCTGCGTCACCTGCAAAGTCATGGAATCTATCATCAACCAATCCATTACCTCACACTTAGAAACAAACAACCTACTCTCCAACAAACAATTTGGTTTCAGGAAAAAATTATCATGTAACTTACAACTTCTCCACTGCAAAAACATATGGATTTCAAATTTTGATCAAGGCAAATCAATAGATGCAATCTACATAGACATCTGCAAAGCATTTGATTCAGTAGTACACGATAAACTTCTCCTAAAACTAATATCCTATGGCATCTCAGGACCCCTCCACAAATGGATATCTGCTTTTCTGTCTAACAGACAACAAGTGGTCAAAATTGGCAATGCTTTATCAAATCCTGTTCCTGTCAAGAGTGGCGTTCCTCAAGGCAGCGTTCTTGGACCAACACTCTTTATACTATACAGTAATGATCTCTGTGACCATATCTCAAGTAATTGTGTTCTCTTTTCTGATGATGTCAAACTATTTAACATCACAGACAATACTTCTGTCATTCAAAACTACCTTGATCATCTAACCGCTTGATCTAAAAATTGGCAGCTCCAAATTTCAACCAGCAAATGCTCAGTCTTACATATAGGAAAAAAGAACCCAAAAACTAAATACATACTAGATGGACATTACCTTACAGACGACCCCCATCCCGTTAAAGACCTTGGAGTTTTCATGTCAAATGATCTAAGTGCCAAAGCCCATTGCAACTACATAGCAAAAAAAGCTCTAAGAGTTGTAAACCTAATTTTGAATAGCTTCTTTCCAAAAACACCACACTACTAACCAGAGCATATAAAACATTTGCTAGACCAATTCTAGAATACAGCTCGCCTGTTTGGAACCCTCACCACATCTCTGACATTAATACGATTGAACGTGTCCAGAAATATTTTACAAGAAGAGTTCTCCATTCCTCTGAAAACAATAAAATACCCTATCCCACCAGACTCGAAATCCTAGGCTTAGAAAGCTTGGAACTCCATCGCCTTCGACAAGACCTAAGTTTAACTCACAGAATCATCTATTGTAATGTCCTTCCTGTTAAAGACTACTTCAGCTTTAATTGCAATAATACTAGAGCAACTAATAGATTTAAACTTAATGTCAACCGCTTTAATCTAGATTGCAGAAAATATGACTTCTGTAACAGAATCATCAGTGCTTGGAATACTTTACCTGACTCTGTTGCCTCTTCCCATAATCCTAAAAATTTTATCCAAAAACTTTCTACTATTGACCTCACCCCATTCCTAAGAGGACCATAAGGGGCGTGCATAAGCGCACAAACGTGCCTACCGTTCCTGTCCTATTGTTTTTCTTCTCTTCTTTCTATATATATATATGCTTATACCTCCTTATATTTACTCATATATGTTTATATACTATATAATCTTTTTGTATGATGCGTACATATATTGTTGTGACAAAATAAATAAATAAATAAATAAATTTATTTTATCAATGGTTAGAAGGGAAAATATGATGAAGAAGATTGGAGTTTTTTACAAGGGAAAAATTATTGAAGGAATAAATGATTTAAGATGATGGAATAAATGGTGTAAAAAGATAAAATTGATCTAGAATAATTTATATCAAATGAGAGAATGAAATATTATAGTTCTAAGAATCAATGGATTAAAATATTTGGATATCGCCGCCTTCACAGGACCTGTGTTTAACTCATAGAATCATCTATTGCAATGTCCTTCCTGTTAAAGACAACTTCAGCTTCAATCATAACAATACAAGAGCAAACAATAGATTCAAACTTAATGTTAACTGCTTCAATCTTGATTGCAGAAAATATGACTTCAGTAACAGAGTTGTTAATACTTGGAATACACTATCTGACTCTGTGGTCTCTTCCCAAAATCCCCAAATCTTCCACCTGTCTACTATTGACCTCATCCCATTCCTAAGAGATCTGTAAGGGGTGTGAATAAGAGCATAAATATGCCTACCGTTCCTGTCCTATTGTTTCCTTTCATTATATCCAATTAATATAGTTATTACATGCTTATGCTTATATATATATGCTTATATATTATATAGTTATTTTCATGCTTATGTTTATATATACTGCTGTGACAAAATAAATAAATAAATAAAATAAAATAAATGTATTGGATGATAAAATGGAAGATCAGATAAATTAATGATATGCATATGTTGAAATTGTGCAAAAGATTGGTAACTAACCCACTGACACATTGCATTTGAATGGAAGATGCTTTTATGTTTGTTTGTTTAAAAAAAAAAGAATTAAACAATACTTTCCCCAGCCAAACCCACAACTTCTAGCCCTAACCTTAACCCAATGTAAGTGGAGTCCATATAAACAAGTTCAATTTGTTATGGGAATCATTTGCTTCAACTCCACACTTGCTATGATGTCTGTGAAAAGGTGTCAGGCTTTCACAGTCTTCAGTGGAATTGCTGAAGTTTCATTTCTCCATCTAACCCATTCTAAACCAACATAACCTCCCTCCTTACTCCAATGGCAAGTTGCAAAGAAGATACATGTAACTGCCAAAGTTTCATACTTGACAAAAAATTGCAAAATGAAGCAAAACTGACTTAACAACTGTCTCACTTAGCAACAGAAATTTTGAGCTCAATTGTTGTTGTAATTCAAAGACCTCAAGTACCTATGCCTATTCCCATATGAAGGAAATAGTTATATTTCCTTCAACAGCCAGTTTGGTATAGTGGTTAAGGAAACTGGGAGACTGTCAGTTGTAGTCCTGTCTTGGGCCTGTCACTTTCTCTCCCCCTAATCCTAGGAAGGAAGAAGAGCAATCCACTTTGGACAAACCAAACCCAAACCAAATACATTCAAATCGGATAAAGAAAGATGCTAACTAGCCAAGGGAAAGATCATAACAATTAAGAAAATTGCTTTCTTTGAATGAACATCCTTACACATACCATACAAAACATTTATCCAATGTGCTATTTAATATAATATAATATAACAACAGAGTTGGACGGGACCTTGGAGGCCTTCTAGTCCAACCCCCTGCCCAGGCAGGAAACCCTACACCATCTCAGTCAGATGGTTATCCAACATTTTCTTAAAAATTTCCAGTTTTAGAGCATTCACAACTTCTGCAGGCAAGTCGTTCCACTTATTAATTGTTCTAACTGTCAGGAAATTTCTCCTCAGTTCTAAGTTGCTTCTTTCCTTGATCAGTTTCCACCCATTGCTTCTTGTTCTACCCTCAGGTGCTTTGGAGAACAGCCCAACTCCCTCTTCTTTGTGGCAACCCCTGAGATATTGGAACACTGCTATCATGTCTCCCCTAGTCCTTCTTTTCATTAAACTAGACATACCCAGTTCCTGCAACCGTTCTTCATATGTTTTAGCCTTCAGTCCTCTAATCATCTTTGTTGCTCTTTTCTGCACTCTTTCTAGAGTCTCAACATCTTTTTTACATCGTGGTGACCAAAACTGGATGCAGTATTCCAAGTGTGGCCTTACCAAGGCACTAACACTTCACGTGATTTAATGGTCTATAGAGATTCTCAGTCATCCAGATCATGGTTGTCCCAAAGGTGTTTTTTTCAGGAGGCAACTGGACTTTCTTGGTTTTCTTTGAAGATGTTTTCCTTCTCATCCAAGTAGCTTCTTCAGCTCTGACTGGACAAGTTGCGGATGGAAGGATTTATATTCCTTGCACACAGCTGTTAATCTGCATCCTTTTAGAGCAAGGGTGTTAAACTCACAGCTGCGGGCCAGATGCATCATGTGCTGGCCATACCCACCTCCGTTTTAGCAAAGGGAGAAAAAGTTGTGATACGTCACATGATGATAGTGTGTCATCACCAGTTTGACACCTCTGTTTCAGAGAGTCATTGAAGCACTTGGAGGTATATCTGGGTCTTGAGGGATACCTGAGTACTGCTCCTGGTTCCTGTACTCTGCAATTTTATCTCTGAAAATCCATTCCTACTCCTACACTATTCAAAGGGTTTTCATCCCAAATTACATAGCTAAAAGTCTGTAGAAATTCTCAGTCATCTAGGTCAAGATTGTCCCAAAGATGCTTTTCCAGGAAGAAACTGGATTTTCTTGTTGTTTTTTTTCTTTTGAAGGCATTTCATTTCTCATCCAAGAAGCTTCTTCAGCTCTGATAGGACATTGTGGAATGGAAGGATTTATTCTAACTATACAAATCTACCCATGCCTGGTGAGGATAATCCAGCAGAGACTTTTCTCTACAGGCTTCTGGTTATTTTCTGTGGCATCTGCCATCTCTCTCAACCTTCTCCAACCTCTATCTACTCCTTCATCAGAGGAGCCTTTCTGTGAGTCTGCAGAAACTCACACTCTGCTGCTGTGCTTCACACAGATAGAAAGTTGGTGTTTTTCCTTTGGTATGCGTGCAATCAGAGCCTTCCCCCTTCACATTCATGATGCATGTAAAGATAAGTGTACAACATTAATCATGGGGCATCACTCTGATCCCCCACAAAAGTCCTTACAGTATCTACTATGTATTCACACTAAAAACAGTTGCCTTTTACTGAAATGAGCTTTTACCTTGATTTTCCATGAAAAATATTACCTGTAAATTGGAACAAAAGATTTCAGCAAGGTGGGTAAAAGATAAGTCACAATATTTCACAAACATTCCTAATCATCAGAGTTGAAACTTGTGCAGGTAGTCCTTGATTTAGAACCACAAATAAAATTTCCAGTTTTCATTGGTGGCAGTTAAGTGAATTATACCCAAATTTATGATCCTTTTTATTTTTTTGCCACGATTGTTAAAATGAATCACTGCAGTTATTCAATGAATCAGGCATTAAGTGAATCCGGCTTTCCCCATTGACTTTGCTTGCCAGAATCTGGCTGGGAAGATCGTAAATGGTGATCAGGTGATCCCACATGGTGAAACACAGGCTAGTCGCCAAGTGTCCAAATTTGGATCAGGTGATCACAGGGATACAGTGATGGTAATACAACCTGTGAGGCATGGTTGTAAGTCACTTTTTTCAATGTTGTTATAATGGTCAGTAAG
This sequence comes from Ahaetulla prasina, assembly GCF_028640845.1. Taxonomy (NCBI): domain Eukaryota; kingdom Metazoa; phylum Chordata; class Lepidosauria; order Squamata; family Colubridae; genus Ahaetulla; species Ahaetulla prasina. The sequence continues at coordinate 134,771,246 of NC_080542.1, read as the reverse complement.
CAAATAGTTGTAAGTTGAAGACAAGCTTTATCAATCTGGGTAGAACAGAGCCAATGGATTTTGTCAAAGTAATTATCCAGAGAGTTGGAAGTAACTCCGAAGCTAAGTATTCTGGGTGACCTTTACTGCAGTTGGGGAAAATAGTTTCTGAAAAAATATTGCAGTTTCAGACAATTTTTCTTTTTTAGAAGGGCAAGAATAGGAACAGCTCTTTTACATAAATATAATGCTGCAAGCCTAACTTGTTCCATTTTTCCTGTTCCCATTTTGCAATATTGATGGTCTAATTTTTCATTAGGCATTTTTCAATACTTATTAGGAATTCAAAAGCATGTCTCTTATTTAGAAGAAACAATGTGGTTTTATCAAAAGCCTAAATTAACCTCTCTCTTCGTTTTAAGAGAATAATAAATCCACTTTTGCTAGTTGGTGAACAACTTCAAAGGCTGCCTGATTTGACCTCCATCTATCCTGGAATTTGGCCTTGGAAAATCTGAACCTTCAGCTGATTTGCAATCATTTGGAAATTACTGTGTTTCCCCCCCCCCCCTTCCTTATGATCAAAGCAGAACAAAGCAGAGGTAATATACATTTTAGGCATGCAGATGCAAAAAGTAGTATAAAGACCATCTTTAGCCTTGTAACATCTGGAATTTGGGGAAGGAATATGGATTTTAGCATAGGATTGGACTGGAAAAAGAGGGATTTGGAAAAATGGAAAAAGTTAGAAAAACACCAAAAGTTAAAGATAAGACACTTCAGTTCAAAACTTCCTAAACCTTGCATCTTTTTTTGTTTGGTGTTTTGTTGACATGTTGAATTTCATATTTCATGCTCTTTAAAGGTATGACACTTTCTCCATAATTTGAAAACGGGATTCATTCTTTCTGCAGTGAGTCATGTATGTAATTAATTTATTGACATCTGTTTGAAACTCCACTTCCTAGTAAAATGAATCACAAAACACAGCAACAGGTTGTCCTTGTCTTACAATCACAACTGAGCCCAGAATTTATATTGTTAGATGAAGCATTTGTTAAGTAAATTTTGCTCAACCTTTCTTACCACAGCTGTTAAGCGAATCACTGCAATTGTTCGGTTAATAACATGCTTGTTAAGTGAATCTGGCTTCCTCATTGACTGTTTGTCAGAAGGCTGCAAAAGGGGATCACATGATCCTGTTGTGTCTCGTCCGATCTCACCACAGCCGGGGCCTTCTTATCTGCTTCCGAACATGGAGGAATGTCCTAGTATGCCTCCCGGCCCCAGCCCTGGCTCCATGCCCAGACAGGCTGAAGAGGAGGAAGTATCTCCAGCCCCCAGCTCTGGCTCCATGCCCAGGCAAACGGAGCAACTAGACCCCTCCCCCTCCTCCACAGCATGTGAGCCTGAGGGAGGTCAATTGCCAACAGCTGCAGACTGGAGTGACCCTCGCGTCAGAAGACTTGATAGACGGAGACAACAGAAGGAAGGGAGGGGCAGGCCTGGATAAGTGCTGAGTCATGGAGCCACACCCCATGGCCTATATAAAGGACCTGCTTTCTGGCATTCTCTGAGTCAGGCAAAGGCTAAACATATCTTGCTGAAGTCACTTTCTGGTCTCCTGCCTGCCTTGAGAACTCTGATAGGACTTTGGCACAGCTGCAGAGGCATGCCTGATTCGGATTTCCCTGACCCGGCCATCAGCAGAGGAGTGGGACACGACAGATCCAACCACCATAAAGATGAGTCATAGCCAAGCATCTGAGTTTTGATTGCATGACCATGGGGATGCTGCAACAGTCATGAGTGTGAAAAATGGTTTGAAGTCACTTTTTTTCAGTGCCATCATAATTTCAAACAGTCACTGAATGAACTGTTTTAAGTTGAGGACTATCTTTACAACTGTGAGGAAGGATTTCATCTATTGTTTTGTGTGTAACACAAACTTTTTTTTTGTAAAAAATTATTGGGCTTTACAATATTTTCTCATTGTCTCATGTTCAAGTCAGTTCAATGATACATGGCTTTCTATCTGTGGTCCTTGATTTAAAACCATTCCTTTAGTGACTATTCAAAATTACGACACTGAAAAAAGTGACTTACAAGTGGTTCTCACACTTGTGACTGTTGCAGCATCTCCATGGTCATGTGATCAGAATTCCAGCACTTGGCAACGTGCATGTATTTAAGATACATCCTGAAGTGATGAAATCACTATATTGCAACAGCCTTTCCAGCTGGCTTCCAACAAGCAAAATTAGAGGGAGAAGTCAGATTAGCTTAATAGCCATATGATTCATTTTAACAACCGCAGTGGTACACTTAAGAACTGTGGGGAAAAAATATCATAAAAAGGGATGTGACTAACTAAACAATCATCTTGTTTATCAATAGAAACTCAGGTCTCAATTGTTGCTGTAACTCAAAGACTACCTGTACATGCACATTTTCTGTTTATTTGCAACATTTCTAATTGTTTTCAGGCATCCTGATTGTCCAAATTTACTGTATTTCAATCCTTATCCTCTCTGATCATTAGCGCAACTGATTGGTGGTGATGGAAATAAGTCTTAAAATAGCTTCAGGGCAAACCTGGATTAATCATTAAGCAAAATAAATCCATGGTTAGGGCAGCAAGAGAAGAAGCACCCCAGAGGTCTTTCCTTTAATTATTTTACTCCCACATTCGAATTTAGTCAATTTATTTTTGACACTGCCCTTATCTGCCATGTTCAGCTTTAATCTGAATTGTTAACAAAATGTTTTCTTTTTTTGGCATGGTGAGGTCTCCCCTGTCAACCAGTATTTTTCCTATCCGTGCTAATTCCAGTATTCTTTCCTATAAAAAAATGGTTCAGAAAACCAAATATTAATTCCATTAGCAAGATTACTTAATGTTTTCTAACCTTCAGAATAATATAGATAGGACTGCTTTAAATTGGTAAGTATATATTAATCTATTACAATTTGCAAGAATAGATATAATATTCTCCAACTATAAATACCATGACTATAAAAGTGGTAGTTATATAAGTAATGATCTTTTTCTATTTTCTCTTAAAAACAAGCAATGGAAATCTGTTCAACCTATATATCATTGTTTCACCTCTCTAATACAAGATATCACCGCCCTGAGTCTTCGGAGAAGGGCGGTATATAAATTTAATAAATAAATAAATAAATAAATAAATAAATAAATAAATAAATAAATAAATAAATAAGTAAATAAGTAAATAAATAAATAAATAAATAAATATCAGAGATAATCCAAAATTGTTGGAAATGATAGTATTCCCTTTCCTTTCTTTACTGGCAGCTATTTTTAACCATTATATTACACCTGCTGTATTACCCCGTTGCAAATTCAGTTCATTTCTTTCTTTCCTTTCTCTGCCATGCAATAATTTGGTAACTGATGGTGAAATTTGATAACAAGATTTTGAAGGGTTTTAGAGAGATTAAAAAGTGGGTTGGAAACTGTAGGTTGCCATCTTGCTTACTTACAACTTTGAAGCCCATGTTGATCCAATTAGCCTTTGTTTTCAGAACCATCTTACTTTTATTGCTTTCCATTTTTTCCCCCTAAAGAGTTATCCAAAGGTAATATATAAAGGCTTCAAAACTGATAGTAGATTTCAAGCAAAGCAGGTTAGAATAGGAAATAAAGAAAGTAATAAGGTTTCCTAGAAAACTACATGGATGCGAGTAGAGCTCAATTTGAAGAAGATTTCAATTATGAATGGAGGTGAATATATGTGTCCCAGGATTATTTTCTATGGAGATTCTCAGGCATCCAAGTCATGGTGGAAATTTCCAACATCCACCAGAGCTGAAAAAGCTTCTTGGATGAGAAGCAAAATGTCTTCAAAAAAACCACCCCAGAAAGTCCAGGTACCTCTTGAAAAAAAGAAAAGAAAAAGCACCTTTGGGAATCCTAGGATAATGTTGCAGGATCCAATCTCAGCTGGTCACTGAGATGAGAAGTTTAGCCTTCTGAGTTTTTGGACTTCTGTTGGAGCCCCCATCCTCAGGTAGTTGTCTCTACCAGGATGTGTGCTTTGGGCTATTCTATGTATTTATTTGCTCCCTGGTTGTGTGTGACTTTTATTTTATGGATAGGGATCTTGAATGGCTGGCTATCAAATCACACACAATCAGGCACCACATAAATGGTACACATAGAGTAGTCCAAAGCAGGGCTCTCCAACCTTGGCAACTTGAAGACATGTAGACTTCAACTCCCAGAAATCCTCAGCCAGCAAAGCTAGCTGAAAAATTCTGGGAGTTGAAGTCCACACGTCTTAAAGTTGCCAAGGTTGAAGACCCATGGTCCAAAGCATATATTTTGATAGAGAGAAGTTCCCTGCAGATGGCCTCCAGCTAGAGCCCAAAAGCTTGGAAAGCTAAACCTCGTGACCAACATAGATTGGATCTTGTGAGATTTTAATTGTTTATTCTTTGGTGGGATTTATTTAAGATTGATATCAGGTCTTCAAGAACCAACACATGGAGATTTGGAGTTACTTCTGAGCATTTTTTAATTATTTTTTTGTCTACAGGCAGACTCTTGCCAGACTAAAAGCAACTATCTGCATAGCTATAGATATATTCTATGAACTGCTGAGAAGGGGCATCTTAGCCATCTTCCTTCCTACCAAGCTTTGCCTCTTTGCCCACTGGGAAGTAGCTTATGCTTCCTGGGACTCCAGACTAAATGCCACTGTAGCTGGAATGAGAACTAGATAACTCGGATCTATTGCAATTGAGAAAGGAATTTTGTGTGAGACTTAAGAGTCCACTCAGAGAACTCTGGTAAAAATATTAGAGAAGAGTGTTCCCTATTTTTAAATAAAATAATTTATGCCCTGGAAAGAACTTTCAAAAGCAGATTTTTCTACCCCCCCTCCTCAAACGGAATAAGGATTGGCAGGATAAAAAGACATTACTTATTTTTGTTAGGATTATTATTGCATGGCACTAAGGCCTATTGGCATTTCAAGGATATTAACTCCAATCTCTGACTTGGAGTTTTTAAATAAAGAATATTTGCTTGATTCTCACACCCTCTTTCTACCTCCTCTTCCATCCTCACTGCTTGAGAGCAATTCTGAACTATCCTTTTTAGAACTTTCTCCTATTTCAAATGAAGATGAAGATTGACATGGTAAGCCTCTCAGAGACATATTTAACTTCCAAATTATATGCTATACTGTCTGTGCTTGAAAGACCACAAAGGGGGAAGGGAAATATTTCATTCTAATGGAATTCGTACTCATTTTGAAAGCTTAATTCTGACCCTATGTTTGGTGCAATGGTTAATGCACCAGACTAGAAACTAGGAAATCATAAGTTTTAGTCCTGCATTAGGCATGAAAGCCAGTTGGGTGACTTTGGGCCAGACACTGTCTTTCAATCTTGGAAGAAGGCAATGGCAAGTCGCTTTTGATAGTTTGCCAAGAAAACTGTAAGGACTTGTTCATCCGTAGTCAACATTAATTTGAAAGTGTACCCAGATATAAACACACACACACACACACACACACACACACACACACACACACACACCTTCAAGAGCTGAAACATGCTTAAATCAAGGTTTTCAGAGTGAAAGATGAGTTTGGGACTTCCAGCCCATCTGCTCTCAGATGCCATTAATGTAACTGCCATTGATGCCATTAATATAATGTGTATGCCTGACATTAAGACTTATATAATGTGTAATTTTGTAGGTTTCTCTACATTCCATCTGGAAAAGAAGCTTCCCTCCCTGCAAGCTTCAAGCAAGTAAATGGTGAAGCCAGCAGGAATTCTAGGAAGGGAGGGAGGGAGGGAGGATGATAATGACAGAATACCAGGAAGGGAGTTAGGGAAGGGAGGAGGGAAAGGAAGGAAGGAAAGGAGAGAAACCAGGGAAGGGCCTCAAATCTATTTTTTCAAAAGGCAACTGGATTTTCTTTGTTTTTGAATATGTTTTGCTTCTCATCCAAGAAGCTTCTTCAGTTCAGTTTCTTGAATGAGAAATAAAATGTTTTCAAGCAAAACCCAAGATAACTCCAATTGTGTGTTTGGTTTTTTGGGGTTTTTTTTGGGGGGGGGGTTTTGAAAAAACAGCTTTGGGACAATCATGACTGAGAATCTGCATAGACATGAAGGAAGGAAGGAAGGAAGGAGGGAGGGAGGGAGGGAAGAAAGTAAGGAAGGAAGAAAATAAGGAACAAAGGGAGAGAGGGAAGGAAAGAGGGAAGAAGAGAGAGAGGGAGGGTGGAAAGAGGGAGGAAGTGAGGAAGGGGGAGGGAAGAAAGAAAGAAGATGGAAGAAATTGATGAACTGATCGGTCTTCTAAACTTAGATGGAGGGCATCCAGAGAGTACAATTCTAAGATTTCTTTTGTAACACTGCTGTATAGTGTAGCATTTATCTAGTAGCCTAAACTTTAAAATCAATATTGACTACATTAGAAGAAGAACCACAAATGTTATATGAATCTCCTGCACACTTTTTCTCCATCCATCCATCCATCCATCCAAACCATCATACCCTAGGAAGGCTTTGGTTAACCCAGCAATTGATGTTTATAGTAAAACATTTATTTCATTTCCGTATTAGAAGTACTGACATTCCAGTTTATTCTATTTTAGCATCTATCTATTGTTAATAGAATAACATAATAACAGAGTTGGAAGGGATTTTGAAGTTTTTTTAGTCCAACTCCTGCTGAAGCAGGAGACCCTATATTATGTCAAAAAAATGGCTGTCCGGTCTCTTCTTTAAAACCTCCAGTGAAGGACTACTCACAACCTCTGAGGCTGAAACATATGAAGAACAGTTACAGGAATTTGATATGTCTATGTACCCCATCCCGCACATGTGCACATGACTCCCCCCCACACTCCTGACACACGATGGCCCAGTAGGCCTGCTTCTCTCTCACATATAGCCTGCCTTCTTGTTGAACTGCAGTGCTGTTTCTACATGTATAAAATGCCATTTCGTATATACTTGAGCCAGTGGAGAACAGCAAGAAATTGTGCTTAGTTCATTGTATGAGTATATCATTTTTCAGTGAGCACATTTACTAGGAAATTATAGAGCCAGTAAACCCAACGAGATAGAAAGCAAGGAACTCATCCCACAGAAGATATAGCTAAAGGACACATCCATGGCCAGTGTATGATCTCTTTGAACCCACTTATGTTGTATAAACATACATTCAAGGTAGAAAGAGATAGAAAGTATCGAGTAGACTTGATCTGAATGAGTTAAAACTTCTGAAGTACTTTTCAGGAAATCAAAGATTATATATACTTTTCCTGTATTTCTGCTTAGTTATAATGAGGGGCTAGAACTACCTGCTGAAGGATGTTCTTTTACTTTTCTAATTTTAGCTCTCTTTTTTGTTGTTGTTTTAGTATACAAGTGCTGAGTCTGAAATAATGTTACACAATCTGAAATCCTTGGGAGATGACAAGCTTAAAAGCCACATCAATGCTGAACCTATTTCTGCTGAGGTTTCCAAATCACGTATTCATTTGTGCCAGTGGCTTTACAATTTCTCCCAATTCATGTAATGCAAACCAGTAACTGCCTCTATTGATTATTCAGTAACTATTGTTTCAATTGCTAGCCATCTATTTCAAATTCAGACTATTAGAGTGAGCGAAAATGTTTTCTTGTAGATCTGCAAATACTCTTTTGGCGCGAGCTGAAGACATTTTTATTCCATCGCGCAGGACTGGCCTAATAGTTTTTGATGGGAGTTTTATTGGTTTTATAGTTTTCAGCCAAATTCGTATTAGTCTTTTAAATTTGTTTTTAATTTTTATATCTGTTGTTTTTATCTGGCTGTAACCGCCCTGAGTCCTTTGGGAGAAGAGCGTATAGAAATTGGAATAAATAAATAAATAAATAAATAAATAAATAAATGCAGAAATTAAGAAATCCTCTTTCATGTGTGGATCAATGATATAACAAACAGCCTGAAAACAATATAAATATATTACAAAAATGGAAGTTATCACTTACAAAGAGCTTTTGACTATGGAAAAGGGGAATTACAGTTGAAATCTAGGAGAAATTGAGGATGAAGGAAGAAATTATACATGGTTCCAGTATGGACAATTGCAATCTAGATGGAAAATAGATCAGAAAATTGGTATAAGGCAAAGTGATGATAATCTGGTAAAACAAATAAAAGATCAAGGTCAACAGCATATAAAGAGATTATATAATGTATTGGTTGAAATTGATTCAGAAATGGAGTTGGTTAAAGATTGTATGGTAAAATGGGCACAAAATTTTCAACAACCTATAATGTTAGAAACATGGGAAAAATTTGGGTGAGGAATGTTAAATTCAAAGCACAAAATTTAAGAGAAAATTTTTATAAAATGTTTTATAGATGGCATTTAGATCCTAAAAAACTGTCATGTATGTATCCAAATGTGAAAGCAAAATGTTGGAGATGTGATTGTGAGGATGCTACCTATTATCATATATGGTGGACTTGCAAAAAAGTTAAAGCCTTTTGGATTAAAATATGGTGGATTATGCAGAACATTTTGAAAAAGAAGATCAAGTTTGTTCCACAGTTCTTTTATTAGGAATAATCTCAGATTGCACTGTTATAGAGACAAAACTGATTCTGAATTTAATAACTGCTGCAAGATTATTGATTGCACAATATTGGAAGAAAGAAGACTTACCTACAATTGGAGAATGGATTAGTAAAGTATCAAATTTAGCAGAAATGGCAAAAATTTCTGCCTACTTGAAAGACTGTACACAAGAAAATATATATTGGAATGGAGGAAGTGGATTGATTATATTCAAAATAAGTATCAGATTAAAAAATATCAATTAGTTTTTGAGTGAAGTTAGGAATTATTATGTATTAGTTTAAGAAAGAAGGGAATTGATAGTGTGATGGTGTGAAATGGAATATGTTTTATGTTATATTTTAGATTATGTTTGTTAGTTACAATACCCTGTATTCTGTTCTGGGAAGTCTCGGGGGGGGGGGGAAGGAGGCGGGGAAGGGGAAGACTATAAATTGATTGGTTGCCATTGTACAGGAATAATGGTAGAATTAAACAAGTTGGAATGGTGTAATGTCGGGACTGCTCGGCAAACACTCCCGAAGGGAAAGGGTAAGGAAGAGGAGTAAAGAAGGAAGAAAGTAGGTAGGTAGGTGGGTAGGAAGGAAAGAAGGGAGGGAGAAGAAAGGATAGGAGGAGGAGAAGAAGGAGAAGATAGAGGGTTAGAAAGGATGGTAGTGAGAAGTGGGAAAGAGGAGGGGAAGTAGGAAAGCGAGGAGAAGGTGGTGGGGGAAGTTTAAGAAGGATGAGAAGGGAAGAAAGGATTAAAGGGGGGAGTGGCAGTCGAGCAGCCCTGACTGAGTATAATTTGAGTATAGGACTGATTGTTGGATAAGTGATTGTATTGTACACTGGTCAAATTGTGGGAATTATTATGGAAAAATAAAAAAAATTTGCAAAAAAAAACACAACATCCTGCATTGAACAATAGAATTTATATTCATTTCAAGGTCAAATCAAAAGTGCAAGAAATAAAACAATTGATTTCTTGTTAAAAAAAAAAAAATTGGAAAGAGGAACAAATAACTAAAACAAAATTCCAGCAAGCAGAGAAGATTTTACAAGGTCCCTTCCAATCCTATTATTCTATGTTCTAATTCCATTCCTAATACCAGCTATAGAATAGAATAGAATAGGATAGAATGTTTTTATTGGCCATGTGATTGGACACACAAGGAATTTGTCTTATGCTCTTAGCGTACATAAAAGAAAATATAACTTCATCAAGGTACAACACTTACAACACTTAATGATAGTCATAGGGTACAAATTTAACACTTAATGATACAATACTTAATAATAATCATAGGCTACAAATAAGCAATCAGGAAACAATATCAGTATAAATTGTAAGGATACAAACAACAAAGTTACAGTCATACAGTCATAAGTGAAAGGAAATGGGTGATGGGAAAAATGAGAAGATTAATAGTAGTGCAGATTTAATAACTAGTTTGACAGTGTTGAGGGAATTATTTGTTTAGCAGAGTGATGGCATTCAAAAAAAACTGTTCTTGTGTCTAGTTGTTCTGGTGTGCAGTGCTCTATAGCATTGTTTTGAGGGTAGGAGTTGAAACAGTTCATGTCCAGGATGTGAGGGATCTGTAAATATTTTCACAGCCCTCTTTTTGGCTCATGCAGTATCCAGGTCCTCAATGGAAGGCAGGTTGGTAGCAATTATTTTTTCTGCAGTTCTAATTATCCTCTGAAGTCTGTGTTTTTCTTGTTGGGTTGCAGAACCGAACCAGACAGTTATAGAGGTGCAAATGACAGACTCAATAATTCCTCTGTAGAATTGGGTCAGCAGCTCCTTGGGCAGTTTGAGCTTTCTGAGTTGGCGCAAAAAGAACATTCTTTGTTGTGCTTTTTTGATGACATTTTTGATGTTAGGTGTCCATTTTAGCTCTTGTGATATGGTAGAACCTAGATATTTGAAAGTCTCTACTGTTGATACTGTGTTGTCTAATATTGTGAGAGGTGGAAGTATGGAAGGCTTTTTCTTAAAATCTACCACCATTTCTCACAACATTTGAGTGTGTTCAGTTCCAGATTGTTCCGGTTGCACCACGAGGCTAGTCATTCCACCTCCCATCTGTATGCTGATTCATACAGACTAAGAAAGGGGAATAGCATTTGGCAGGTAAAGGAGTGAAGAAGGTGTTATAGAAAAAAAGGGTTAGGCAAGAAAAGCTCAAAGATTTTTAAATTTATTGGCAGCTACAACTGATAAATATGGGTGAATGTGGGCTTCACATATAACTAGGTCATATGTTCCGTCCACGTCCAAATGTGAATAAACAAAACCTCAGAGCAAATCTGTGGGATCAACTATTAATATTTCAGCCATGTGAAAATGTTTACAGGGAAGCATAATTGTAAATGTGAGGCCCTTAGTGCTCTCTGAGCTTGGTTGTTTTCCTGCAGACATTTCATTACCCAATAAACTAACATCACTATAATACAATATAACAACAGAGTTGGAAGGGACCTTGGAGGCCTTCTAGTCCAACCCCCTGCCCAGGCAGGAAACCCTACACCATCTCAATCAGATGGTTATCCAACATTTTCTTAAAAATTTCCAGTGTTGGAGCATTTACAACTTCTGCAGGCAAGTCGTTCCACTTATTAATTGTTCTAACTGTCAGGAAATTTCTCCTTAGTTCTAGGTTGCTTCTTTCCTTGATCAGTTTCCACCCATTGCTTCTTGTTCTACCCTCAGGTGCTTTGGAGAACAGCCCGACTCCCTCTTCTTTGTGGCAACCCCTAAGATATTGGAACACTACTATCATGTCTCCCCTAGTCCTTCTTTTTATTAAACTAGACACACCCAGTTCCTGCAACCGTTCTTCATATGTTTTAGCCTCCAGTCCCCTAATCATCTTTGTTGCTCTTTTCTGCACTCTTTCTAGAGTCTCAACATCTTTTTTACTATGCTAGAAGGGATTGGGGTTTAGTCCTGTTTATGTACTAGTGGCTATATAAACAGAGATCAAACTCCCTTCTAGCGCTGATGATGTTACCTAGCTGGATAATGAAATGTCTGCAGGAAAATAACCAAGCTCAGAGAGCACCAAGGGACCTTACAGCTCAGCTCTGAGGTACAAATATTCTCTTCTATTGGTATTGTAAATTTAATAGGTACTATGGCTTCATTTCTATATTCTCCTCCCTTCTTCTCCTCCACCATCTATTTATTTTAAATAGATCTATTTATTTTAAACTGTATCATTTCATTTTGTAGGCAGCACAGAGCTTCTGGATTGGCCAAGGCCTTTGTAAAATTATTAATCATGTAATATTAGCCACAAGCTCTCCTTGTCTGTATTGAAACTGTAATGTATCTTTAAATATTTTGGCGGGAAACAAGCACGTTGCTGATTGGTTGAAGCCGCCGGTTAAACTGTATATAAGGAGAGGTTTTTCCCCAGCCCGGTTGCTGGGTTCACCATATAGTAAAGAGCTGTTGTCACTACCCTGGTCTCCTGCCTCGTTATTGCCCGAATCTAACACTGGCGACGAAGGTGGGATCTCGAGGTTAAGAGCACCAGGAACGAGCTGAACACACGAAAGAACCGAACCCAGCAAAGATCAGGGCAGAATCGCAGCGATGGCCAGCTACACCGCCTGCTACCGCTTGACCCATCCAGGAGAAATGGGAACGACATGACCCGCTTCGAGAGCTTCCTGAGGCAAATGAGCTGCAAGGAGTTCCAGACAACCGCAAAAGGGCATATTTCCTGAGCCACTGCGGTCCCGAGGTCATCGACATCGCGAAGCTCTGGCAGAGCCAACGCCGTACAATCGGTATCGTGGCAAACTCTGCAAAATCTCCTAAAGAACCATTTCGCGCCAACACCGCCCAAGTACGCACGGGCGCTTTGAATTTGGAGAGCGAGACAGCAAGAGGGCGAATCCATCAGCGATTACATGGCCGCCCTGAGAAAGCCTCCAAAGACTGTGGGTACGAGACTTGGACGAGGAGCTACTAGAGCAACTCATCCGTGGGGTCAGAGACATGCGCTTATGGAGGCGGCTGCTATCAAAAGCAATCTAACGCTGGCAAACGCCTGGACGAAGCCAGAGCTCATGAGATGTCCACCCAAGCGGAAACCCTACAAAGCCACTCACGCCAACGGCGAGTGCAAAATCAAACCCCGTGCACAACGAAGAAATCCAGACCGAATCAGACGGCGAGGATGAGGAAGGAGTTTGCTCACCGAGAGAAGGGGCAAAGAAGACCGGGATGAATGCGGAAGTTGCGGAGGGCAACACCAGCGTCAACGATGCAAGTTCAAGGACGCTACATGTCGGCGGTGCGAGAAGAAGGGGCACCTGGCTCAAGTCTGTCGAGCACCCCAACCTTCCCGCCGAAAATTCAAACCAACCAATCAGAGCGCAGGATCGGCAAGGTGACCCGCGATTGGTCAAAACAAAAGGGCGAATTCAAATCGAACGACCGTGTAATAGGCCGCAGCAACCCGACGAGAAGAAAATCTTCACCAGACCGAAGATAGAAGGAGTGCCGTGCCGACTAGAAGTGGACACAGGGTCAGCGATCACAATCATGTCCTGGGACACTTTTGCAAAAGCTTTGCCGAAAACCGCCAAACGCAAACTGCAAACACAACGGCTACGAGTGCACGACTACCAAGGGAATCGCATCCCTGTTCGAGGACCACCTCCGTCCGCCGAGTACGGACCACACAAGAAGACCCTGCCCATCACGATAGTCGAAGGGACCCTGCCAAGTCTGTTGGGACTAGACTGGTTCCGCATTGGGCATGGGAGTGACTGGCATCTACAGAAGTGACTGTAACCTAAAAGACACACTCATGAACGAGTTCAAGATGTCTTCAAGGACTGCCTGGGCAAGTACAAGGGGACCCCTATTTCCTTCAACTTAGACCCCAGGTAGCCCCCATTAGGTTAAAGGCAAGGAGAGTCCCTTTTGCCCTTAAACCTAAGATTGACAAGGAGATAGACAAGCTGATCAGTCAGGGGATTCTGGTGCCAGTCGATCACGCAAAGTGGGAGACGCCAATCGTCACCCCAGTGAAACCAGATGGGTCAGTTAGAATCTGCGCTGACTACAAGGCGACGTTAAACAAAGCCTTACAGAAAAGCGCTTACCCAGTTCCCGTGGTGCAACACTTGCTGCACTCGTTGGGGCAAGGGCAAGTCTTTGCAAAGTTAGACTTGGCTCAAGCCTATCAACAACTGCCCGTAGACGCCAACACAGCCGAAGCCCAAACAATTGTGACTCACAGAGGTGCCTTCAAGTGTACCCGATTACAATTTGGGGTGAGTGTGACACCGGGGCTATTCCAAAATTTAATGGAGCGACTTCTGCAAGGGCTCCCAGGGGTAGTCCCCTATTTCGATGATGTATTGATATCAGCCGAAAATTTAGAAGAATTGGGGGAGCGCTTGAGAAAAGTTCTGGGCATTTTCCGGTCAGCCGGTCTAAAGGTTAAAGTGAACAAATGCCAGATAGGGGTAGAATCCGTAGAGTTCTTGGGCTACAGAATAGACAAGAAGGAATTCACCCCACTGAAAGCAAGGTCAAGGCAATAAGAAAGGCTCCAGCTAAAACAAAACAGAGCTACAGGCATTCCTGGGGCTAGTGAATTTACGTCTTTTTAAAAACAAGGCAACCGTTGCTGAGCCGCTGCATAAGCTTCTGGGAAAGAATACTGTTTGGTCTTGGGGAAAGTCGGAAGCTAGGGCTTTCAAGCAGTAAAAACCTACTCGAGCGATAGCTTACTGATCCAGTATCATAGCTCATTGCCATTATTATTGGTTTATATGCCTCCCCACGGGTGGGGCTGTCACACAGACTTCCAAACGGCACAGAAGCCCCAATAGCCTTCTACTCCAGAACGATGTCCTCATAGAGAGGAACTATAGCCAGTTGGATAAGGAAGCGCCAGCCATTGTGTCAGGGGTAAAAGTTTCACGAATACGCTTTTTGGTAGAGACTTTGAAATTGTTACAGACCATAGACCACTGTTAGATACTGGCTGGCGATCACCAACGCCTGTGGCACTTTCGCCACGATTGACCCGATGGACTATCTTCTTAGCCGCTATTCCTACAAGCTGCAGCATCGCCGGAAAAGAGTTGGGGCATGCGGACGCCTTAAGCAGATGCCCACTACCAGGGCGATCAAGACCCCACCCGGGACGCCCATCCTGCTAATTGACTCTCTGACTCTGGCCCAGTCACGCCTAAGGAGGTGGCTCGGCATCATACCGACATTATTTTGAGGACTGTACTCGGTTGGGTACAAGAGGGTGGTCAGCTACCGGGCGAGCGCTTTAAAGAATTTGTAAAAACGTGGGGAACTTTCGGCTCAAGGGGTGCCTGCTATGGGGGATAGAGTGGTGATCCCAGAGAAATTGAGGAAAAGGGTGTTGGATCTCCTCCACGAGGGTCACCCAGGGATCGTTAGGATGAAGGGTCTAGCGAGAAGCTATGTGTGGTGGCCCTTAATGGACTCAAATTGCTGAAAGGGTAGGGAAATGCCAGGCCTGCCAAGAGTCCAGACCTCTACCCCAACGGCCCCGGTTCGAATGGGAAAGACCCCAAGGGCCCTGGTCGAGAATCCACATTGATTTTGCCGCCCTTCCACGGCCAAACCTTCCTGGTAGTAGTCGATGCCTACTCCAAATGGCTGGAAATCATTCTCATGAGATCCATGACAGCCGTGATCTCAGTCCCACGGCACCTATTTGCAACACATGGGTTGCCTGACACACTGGTTTCCGATAACGCCCGCAATTCCACGGCAACACAGTTTGAGGAATACTTGGCAGAAGAGGGCATCCGCATGCCCTCTCGGCGCCTTTCCACCCTGCGAAAGAATGGCCTTGCAGAGCGTCGTCCGAGCGCAAAGAGGCATTGTCCAGACTCAAGCCAGGCGACTGGCAATCAAAATAGATATTTTCCTGGCCGTCCAACACAGAACCCCTGTGCCACAACCGCAGAAGCCCTGCCGAATTATTAATGGGCCGAAGCTCAGGTGCCCACTAGACCGCTTAAATCCAAACTATACACCGGAGGGATACAAGGGGGACTGAAAAGACAAGAGAATGGATATAGGCGACCGGTATGGGCACACAACTATGGTGAGGGCCCGACCTGGGTAGCAGGAAAATTCTAAACATAACAGGTCCCAAATCATACTTGGTAGAGTTAACTGATGGCCGAGTATGGAGGCGACATATAGACCAATTGAGGAAACGGTTAGCGGACAACCCGAGTCAATTGAAACAGGCCCTGACTATTCCATGTTTGAACCACAGCTGACTCAAACCCGGAAAATCGCAGGACTTAACTGAATTCGGAGGTCCAGCGACGCCACAGGTTCCTGTAGAAAACAGCAGGGACAACTAATAATCCAGGGCCGGATGGCCTAGAGGAGGAGCTGAGAGGAGCAAACAGCCCCTCCGGCCAGCTCAACCCACTCCCAGAGACTGTACTGCAGGTCCGAAGAGTCAGGAGACGCCCAGTCTATTTACGTGATTACGTTGAAAAGTAATATGTAAATAAATGTAAATATGGGTAAAGTGTTTTCTGGGAGGAAGGAGTGTAATGTATCTTTAAATATTTTGGCGGAAACAAGCACGTTGTTGATTGGTTGAAGTCCGTTAAACTGTATATAAGGAGAGGTTTTTCCCCAGCCCGGTTGCTGGGTTCACCATATAGTAAAGAGCTGTTGTCACTACCCTGGTCTCCTGCCTCGTTATTGCCCGAATCTAACAGAAACCTTTCATCTTGATCAACTGACCTTGAAAGGCCTGGATTAAAATGCATCTTTCCTGCAGGTCATAACCACTTGAGACTGGCAAAAGTTTTGTTTTCCAATCAACTCTAAGAGGTGACAAGGAATAGTATAAGTACTATTTATGTTTGATGTTTGTTTCTACAAGCTTTTTCACTGCCTGCTGCAGCTTTAATCACCTCCACTGTAATTTTCACATTGAAACAATTTCACTGCTTATGTTTGGAGAGGCTATTCTCAAGTTGGTACTAATTTTGGAGTGGACACTTCAGAGTATGAAGTGTTGCTGCCAGCAAGTCCCTATTTCGTCGAGCTGTGGTGCTATTGGAGCAGCTGTTTGCCAAAATACAGACTGTGCAGATATGCTACTACCTGAATAATTTTCTTCTGCTTTACGGTACCTCTTGATGGCAATCTGGAACTGAGAAGCTGAATCGCAAAGCATTTAAGGATACTTCCAAATTCTAGTCCTGATATCTCTACTTAAGGTTAGAGAAATTGATTAAAACCTGGAGAAATTCTACTGAGCACATAGAGGCAGATGAACTCAATGTTCAGTTCTTGTCAATTGGTCCACATATCTCACTAAGAAGTAATACAATTACTTCAATTAGTTTTGGCTTAGTGTGATATAGGCAGGGGTGGGCTTCAAAAATTTTAGCAAGGGGTTCTCTGCCCGGTTACTGGGTGGGTGTGGCCATGGTGGGTGTGGCCTCCTGCACCAGAGTGGGGGCGGTTGTTTTTGCCCTCCTCAGGCTCTGGAGGCCTCTGGAGGCCTCTGGAGGCTGGAAATGGGCCCTTTTCCAGCCTCCAGAACTTCTGGTAGGGCTGTTTTTTGCCCTCCCTGAGCCTCCGTGCACACCCTGCACTTACCTGCATACACAACAGCCATGTGGGGACTCCTGGGAGGGATGGAGTGGGAGGGGCCAGCCAGGAATGAGATTTGGGGTTCTCCAAACTGCACAGAATCTTAGCTAGCAGTTCTCCCAAATCCCTGCGAACCCCCAGCAGCCCACCCCTAGATATAGGTACCTAGTGATTCTGGTTTGTAGATTCTGGTTTATGGATTAGCATGGTATGTTAATCAGGCCACTGTGATTTGATTAACCAACAAACCTTAGGGAAAGCAAGCCATGGTTTAATGCAAAGTAGGTAAGTAGGGATTATCTAACACATTACAAAGTATGGTCTGCTCTTTGGTTATTGTTTTGGAAAATTCTATGCTTCGTAATTCACTACTGGCAATCCTTGACTTACAAACGTGAATTTAGCAATCATTCAAAGTTACAACAGCATTGAAAAAGTTGGCTTATGATCTCTCCTTGCACGTACAACCATTGCAACATCCCCATGATCACAAGATCAAAATTCAGCCTCTTGATAACTGGCATATGCTTACAACCGTTGCAATAAAAAATAATAATAATAAAATAATAAAAATATATTAAAAAATAAATTTAAAAAATTTTAAAAAAACTCTGCCGACTCCGACAAGACCTGCGTTTAACACACAGAATCATCTATTGCAATGTCCTTCCTGTTAAAGACTTCTTCAGCTTCAATCGCAATAATACAAGAGCAAACAACAGATTCAAACTTAATGTCAACCGCTTCAATCTTGATTGCAGAAAATATGACTTCAGTAACAGAATTGTTAATGCTTGGAATACACTACCTGACTCAGTGGTCTCCTCTCTAACTCCTAAAAGCTTTAACCAAAAATTGTCTACCACTGACCTCATCCCATTCCTAAAAGGACTATAAGGGGCGTCCATAAGTGCACAAAAGTGCCTACCGTTCCTGTCCTATTTTTTCCTTTCAATATATGTTCTTGTATATAATGTTGTGACAAATAAATAAATAAAAATATCCTGGGGTCATTTGATTGCTATGTGTGATCTTCCAAGTTACATGTGGACAAGCAAAGTCTGGATTCAAAGCTGGATTCGATTAACAGCATAGAACAACGGTATCAAATTCGATTTCATTGAGGACCACATCAGGGTTGTGTTTGACCTCAGGAGGCTGGGTGGGCATGGACAGGGTGGGTGTGGCCAACTCAGTGTCACTCATGTTGTGGGCACCTGTGGTGGTCCAGGCAGGGCTGGGGAGGAGGGGATCCACTTTTGCTAGTAGTTTGCTAGCACTCTGCCAGCAAAACTGGAGCCTGAATGCGTCCCCCCTGGGCTCTATTTTTGGCTGTGATGGCCACCTGCAGCTCTCTGCCAGCAGAAATAGAGCTTGGGGGAGGCACACACAGCCCTCCCAAGCTCCATTTTTTATTGGTAGAGGCATTGCAGGCCTGTTCTTTACTGTTTCCAGGGCAGCACTGTGGACCAGATCTAATCACCCCTTGGGCCAGATCCAGCCCACGGGCCTTGAGTCTGACACCCCTTGCACAGAACATAGAATCCTAGGGCTGGAAGGGATATTGGAGGTGTTCCATTCCAACCCCATGCTCAAGGCAGGAGACCTCATACTATCCCATCAAACTTTGTCCAATCTTTTATTGAAAACCTCCTCTGTTAAAAACACCACCAGCACCATGTGCTTCGTTTAACGACTACAGTGTTTTTTATTTATTTATTTTTATTTTTATTTCATTTACATTTATATCCCGCCCTTCTCCGAAGACTCAGGGCGGCTTACAGTGTGTAAGGCAATAGTCTCATTCTATTTGTATATTTACAAAGTCAACTTATTGCCCCCCCAACAATCTGGGTCCTCATTTTACCTACCTTATAAAGGATGGAAGGCTGAGTCAACCTTGGGCCTGGTGGGATTCGAGCCTGCAGTAATTGCAGGCTGCTGTGTTTTAATAACAGGCTATCTTACAGCCTGAGCCACCACGGCCCACGGTTTTGCTTAACTGTGGCAAAAAAGTAATAACCCAGACATGATACACATAACAACCATTTTTCTTACCAATGAGAATTTTGGTCACAATTTCAGTTATAAATAGAGTACTAACTATACTAGCATTTAAGAAAACACAGTTCATAACTATAAAGGATGGGACATGTGATCAAAAAGATCAATGTGGCAATAAGGATGATATGAATGATGTACTTCAAAAAATGTTAGAGGCAATCCTGACCCCTAAAAGTCTGTAGAGATTCTCACTCATCCAGGTCATGGTTGTCCCAAAGGTGCTTTTGCAGGAGGCAACTGGATATTCTTGTTTTTCCTTTTGAAGATGTTTTGCTTCTCATCCAAAAAGCTTATTCAGCTCTGACAGGATAGTGGAGAATGGAAAGATTTATATTCCTTGCAGACAGCGGGTCATTTGCATCCTTTTAGAGGGTTGTTGAAGCACTTGGAGGTTTATCTATGTCCTCAGGATCTCCTGAGTAGCATAGAGGAAAAATTGCAGATTACAGGAACCAGAAGCGTTATTTAGGTGACCATGAGAACATAGATAAACTTCCAAGTGCTTCAATGACCCTCTAAAAGGATGCAAATGACCGGGTGTCTGCAAAGAATATAGAACCTTCCATTCCCCACTATCCTGTCAGAGCTGAAGGAGCTTCTTGGATGAGAAGTGAAATGTCTTCAAAAGAAAAAACAAGAAAGTCTAGATGGCCTGCTGAAAAAGCACCTTTGGGACAATCTTGACCCCTCTGCAGATACCCCCACAACCATATTAAATAAGTTTCTAGATGTATTACAATAGTACTTAGACTTATATACCACTTCACAGTGCTTTATAGCCCTCTCTAAACAGTTAACAGAGTCGGCATATTGCCCACAACAATATATTATAAATTTCCATCCCCAAAGCAATCTAAGACAAACTTTTGCAATTACACAAAGATTGAGTTTAATTCTTTAGCATATACTTTTGTGAACCATAACTGGCTGTGTGTTTGGATGTGCCATAGCACCAAGCTCCTGTTTACCTGGGTGATAAAGCTCTATTGCTGAGATGCACAACTAATACAGCAACAGTGGGAATAGTTCTGCTATCTGAAATCAATGGTACAAGGGACTGATTGTGAGCTGCTTATTCATGAAGTAGTAATGTCTTTTCTGTAAAGTCTAGACTTTCTGTAAAAAAGCAGAAATAGTGGCTGGGAAGTAGAGCTGTTTTATCTCCCAGGGTCCAGACTCAGAAAAAGTGAGAAGAACATGGGAGGAAAGGGGCAATGGATTGATTGAAAACAAAACAAAGCAACCTGTTCTGCTATCTGTAAAATGACAGTAATTATATCAGCAAGCAAAGCTTCATGCACTATGAATAAAAGAGGCCATTATAGTGTACTTCATAAAGTATTGATTTGAGAAGAAGATTAGATGTATTATATCTGGTTGCAAAACTCAGATGGCTCCTAGATGGCAGTATAAGTACATTTCCAGATCTCTTTGCTGCTATCTAGTGGTTGTTAGGATTCTTGTCTAATGCAATAAGCAAAAGATGGATTCACATTTCTGTTCAAACACAAATCTTTTTGGATAGTTGTTGAAACTGAGTAAACAACAGGTAACTAATTCTTTAGAATATAAATTAATTTATTGTGGTTTGTACTAAGTGGAAAAAAGATGGAATAAAAAAAGATGTAAATCCTACAAACAGCAGAGTACTTTCATTAGGTAATAACTGTAGAACAATTTGTTTATTAAAAGCAATGGAGCAAGAGTTGATAAATTAAAGATATCAGCACATGAAATTAGTTCAAGTTTAGTTGTACTTAAATATAGCTGAATGAGACTTAATTTATTAATGGCAACTCGTTCCTTTATTTCAATATTTTTACTTTAACTAGGACTAAGCCTGGATCCAATCCAACAATCAAATATTAGCAAGCCTTCAAATATTTGGCAATGCATTCATACAAATTTCTTATCAAACTTCTAGTTATGATATGGTAACAGAGGAAGCTTCCTGAAATCAGCCTTGGCTAAATGGAAATGACACTCATCCCATCGGAACTGAGTTGTTGAAAATTCACTGAATTGTAACAATTATTTTGGCAGTTATATGAAGTTCTAATGTCTACTGAAATACAAGTGATGGGCTGATGTTTAAAAATATTGTCTTTAAAATGACAAAACAGGGACACTTTCATTGCTTGTGGTGTTGAGCATGCACTTTTGAGCAGTTTACCATGTAAGCATTCTTTGTATATCACGCCCAACAATCTGGGTCCTCATTTTACCAACCTCTGAAGGATGGAAGACTGAGTCAATACAAAACATAGAATTGGAAGCAGAGGTGGTATTCAGCAGTTTCTGACCAGTTCTGGAGAGCCGGTAGCAGAAATTTTGAGTAGTTCGGAGAACCGGTAAATACCAGGGGTGAAATGCTCCCAGTTTGGACTGGCTTGCCCGATCCGGTAGTGATGGCAGCTGGTGGTTCAGAGAACTGATAGCAAAAATCCCTGGCTCCGCCTCCTGCCTCTGCTGAGCCTCGCCATCATCAGAGGTTTTTTTTTTAACTTTTAAAAGCAGTTTTTCTTCAGCCGAAAACATGCCTTTAAAAGTAATAATAAAAAGCCTTTGATGATCCCGTGGCTCGGCTGGGATCATCAGAACCCTTTAAAAGTTTTTTTTTTTTTAACAACCTCTTCAGCTGAAGAGGTTGTAAAAAACAAAAGGTTTTAAAAGGCTCCTCTGGCGATCCCAGCTGAGTTCCTCATCACCAGAACCTTAAAAAACATGTTTTCTACAAGCTCTTCAGGCGAAGAGCTTATAGAAAACCTCCTTTTAAAAGGTTCTGGGGTGCGATGAAGCACTTACCTTATCACTGCTCCTTTCCGGCTGGGAAAGCCATGCTTTACATCAGTTGCATCAGCTAGCAACTGAATCTGCCTGCCTGCAATCCATCTCCTCAGTCAGCAACACAATATGCCTGCTTTGCTGGCTGAGGAACTCTGGGAATTGAAGTCCACAAACCTTAAAGTTACTAAAGTTGGAGACCCCTGATCTAAAAAATATAAATAAAATAAAATAATAAAATAAAGTATTTGTGCAGCTTTCTGAGATTTGGTGTGTTTCTGTAGTGTTTCACTCTAACTACACAAACACACAAAATCTCACAAAGCTGTATGTGGCAATTTGTGTGTGTGTGTGTGTGTGTGTGTCAGTTGTATTGTGTTGTATGTGTTTAAAGTGTGAAAGTTGGTTTTTGAGCTTTTTGTGGCTGTGTTAGGTTCCTGCTTGTTGCAGGGGCCATTTTGGGTGAAGTGCAGTTGCTTTTACCTTGTGTGTGAGTCAGTTGTGTTATGTTTGTTGTGTTTGTGTAAAGTGTGAAAGTTAGTTTTTGAGCTTTTTGTGGCTGTGTGAGGTTCCTGCTTGTTCCAGGAGCCATTTTGGGTGAAATGTAGCTGCTTTTACGTTGTGTGTGAGTCAGTTATGTTGTGTTGTGTGTGTGTAAAGTGTGAAAGTTGTTTTTCGGTGCCTCTTATTGTTTTGTATACTTTGTTTATTATTTTATTATTTATTGTTATTGGCCACGCCCACCCAGTCATCTGACCACCAAGCCACTCCCACCAATTAAGCCATGCCCACAGAACCGGTAGGGAAAATTTTTAGATTTCACCCCTGGTAAATACCACCTCTGACTGGCCCTGCCCCAATCTATTCTCTGCCTCCTGAGTCCCAGCTGATTGGAAGGAAATGGGGATTTTGCAGTAACGTTCCCCTGGATTGGTGTGGAAATGGGGATTTTGCAGCAACCTTCCCCTGCAGTGGGGAGGGAATGGAGATTTTACAGTATCCTTCCCCTGCCATGTCCACTAAGCCATGCCCACCAAGCCATGACTACAGAACTGGCAGTAAAAATTTTTGAATCCCGCCACTGATTGAAAGGGATCTCAGAGGTTTTACTGTCCAACCCCCTGCTTCAGCAGGAAACCCTATACCGTTTTAGACAAATGGTTGTTCAGACTTTTTTTGAAAGCTTCCAGCGATGGAGCATCCACAACTTCTGAAGGCAAGCTATTGCATTTGTTGATTGTAAAACCTTGAGCCACATCAGGATCAAACTCCAGGCTGAGGGCAGAGTTTGCCTGCAATACTGCACTTTAACCACTGTGCCACCAGGGCTCCAGATAAAACAGAAACAAAGGGAATGGAATGAAAGGAGAATAAACTTTCAGGAGAACAATTTCTGTAAAAATTAATCAGCAGGATTCTGCCACCACTCATTGGTTAAATTTTCTGAAGACAAAAATTATGGTCTTGCTAAAAGACCAAGACTAACCAAATGAATATAGATGGAAACCTTATTGAAAGGTCAAATATTTTTTAATACTGAGGTGTGGCATTTCAGGTTTCAGGAAGAAATAAAGTTCGGATCAGTAATACCATATTATCGGTCAAAAGAATGCAGCTGGTCTTTGGGATTTCCCCCCCCCCCACTCAAAAGAGGGTTTTAAGAAGTGATTGGACAACCATTTATTTGAGGTGGTATAGAGCAGGGGTGTCAAATTCAATTTCATTGAGGGCCGCATCAGCGTTGTGTTTGACCTCAGGGGGCTGGAGTGGGTGTGGCCAGGGTGGCATTGCCAGACTGACATCACTTGGGTTGAGCATGCCTATGGTGGCCCAAGCACTCTACCTGAAAAAACAGGCTTCCAAGCTCTGTTTTCAGCTGTGACAGCTTCCTGCACCCCACTGCCAATGAAAACGGAGCTCCGGGAGCTGCAGACACTGAACCGAGCTCAGTTTTCACTGGCAGAGGGACGGTGGACTGGGGTCCTTCACTTTTTCCAGGATGGCCCTGAAGGCCAGATCTAAGCACCCCTTGGGCTGATTCCAGCTCACGGGCTTTGAGTTTGACACCCCTGGTATAGAGTCTCCTGCTTGACTTCCAAAGTCCCTTCCAATTCTGTTACTTGGTATGAAATCATTGCTTTTGGCAGATACTCTAGTCCCCATGTCTTGCAATAAATAAATTTTTCTTATTCTGGAATGGAAATTTCCTGTAATGATTAAACAGGAACAGTTGTCTAAAAGTTATGAGAGCTTGGATCTGCAACAATAATGTTCTTAGTAAAAAAGAAACACTGGCCCAAATCAACTTTTTTGTTTTTTTGTTCTTTATTATGGCTTCAAGGATGCCATGGACATTTTTCAGACGTCTCTTTCAAATAGCTAGGAAGCCACACTTTTGATTGGAGAGGATGGACAGAATTTCTGCTACTCAAAGCAGAAGTACCTATTGATTAAAATTTAAATATTTTCTCTGTTTGGTTGGCTTGTTTAGTAAAAGCCATTTGACAGAAGCTGCTATCAATTGGATTTTGACAATACTTATCTGCAATGTGTAGGCTAAATATATTTTTAAAAAATAAAATGAAAATAGAAAAAAAACATCAGGAAAGATAGAAAAGAAAAGGTTCAAAGATTAAAAAAAAGCAGTGACTTCCATTTTTTTCAGAATTACAGAATGAAAGAAAAGTTACAATCTCAACTTTTTGCTTTACATTTCTAGTTGAAGTACATGGGACTAGACTGCTTGTCCAATAACAAAATCATTTCAAACCATTTCTATAACAACAAAGTCAAGCTAAAAGTTTCATTTTATAAAGCCTTTAAATAAAAGTCAATATCAACATTTTCCCCTGTTCCATCTCCTTCACCATCCATTCTTCCATTGTAGAATTGATGTGTCTTTCCATCTTTGTGCTTATAAAATTCTTGTTGCTATCAACATATACAAAAGTTCCATTTTTTTCCAAATTCTTTATTCATCAACCTAAAAGAGTGAACTATTTTGTATGTAGACTTCTGTATCAATATTTCCACAATTCAGATCATAGAGCAGGGGTAGTCAACCTTTTTATACCTACCGCCCACTTTTGTATCTCTGTTAGTAGTAAAATTTTCTAACCGCCCACCGGTTCGTGCTCACTCTCACAAATCTAACTGCGTACTGACCAGTGCAACCTCAAACAAAAGAGCCTGTGTCGTGTATCGTCGTCTGTGCATGTCTCTCACGCATCGTGGATTGGGTTTTGGGGAGTGAGTGAGCTACCAGCTTTGTTTGTCTGTTACAGCTGGGTGGTGTGGGGAGAGATGTGCAAGCTATTCTGGGATAAGGCTCTTTTGTTTGTGGTCGAACTATAGCTCCATTTAGTTTTACTTATGTAACGTGAACTAAACTTATGTGCAGGCAATACAAATAGCATATTTTCAGAAATTTAAATTGTCACGGGAAATTTTATGAAAACCGAATGAAAATGTTTTTAAATAATGCTATGAATTTTTTTTAAAAAGTCAATTAAATTAAAAAAAAAAGGAAAGTGTTAGATTCGGGCAATAAAGAGGCAGGAGACCAGTGAGTGACAACAGCTCTTTAGTTTATAGTGAACCCAGCAACCAACACTCGGAAAAACCCCTCTTTATATACAGTTTAGTCAGAGGCTTCAGCCAATCAGCAACGTGCTATTTCCCGCTCAGTTTTCCCTCCACAACTCTTAAAGATACATTACACTCCTTCCCTCCCAGAGAACACTTTACCAATATTTACATAGAATTTACATCTTATTTTTCAACGTAATCACGCAAGTAGACTGGGCGTCTCCTGACTCTTTCGGACCTGCGCAATTCATTTTCTGGGAGTGAGTCGAGCTGACCGGAGGGACTGTTTGTTCCTCTCAGCTCCTCCTCTAGGCCATCCACCCCTGGATTATTGGCAGAGTCGTCCCTGCTCTCTTCAGGAGGAACGGTTGGCGTCGCTGGACCTCCTGGAACTCAGATAAGTCCCGCTTTGCCCCGGGTTTGAGTCAGCTGTGGATTCAAACATTGATAGTCAGGGCCTGTTTTGTCTGTTTCTGATTTACTGGTTATTCGTTTCCTTATTTGGTCTATGTGGCGCTTCCATACCCACCATCCTCTATCTCTACTAGATACGATTTTGGCCCGGTTATCTCTAGGATTTTCCTTTTTAACCAAGTAGGGCCCTCGCTGTAGTTGTGTGCCCACACTGGGTCGCCCACCGTCATCTCTCTTGTTTTACCGTGTGCCCCCTTGTAACCGTCTGGGGTGTAGTTTGGGTTTAGTCGGTCTAGCGGGCACCTAAGCTTCCTACCCATCAATAGCTCCGCCGGGCTGCGGCCAGTTGTTACACAGGGGGTTCTGCGTTGGACTGCTAGGAAGGTATCGATTTTTGTTTGCCAATCGCCTGGCCTGATTCTGGACAATGCTTCCTTTGCGCTCCGAACGAAACGTTCTGCAAGTCCGTTCGTCGCAGGGTGGAAAGGCGCCGAGAGGACATGTCGGATGCCCTGCTCCGCCAAGTACCCCTCAAACTGGGTCGCCGTGAATTGCGGGCCGTTGTCGGAGACTAAAGTGTCGGACAACCCGTAGGTTACAAATAGGTGCTGTAGGACTGAAATTACGGCCTTGGCTGTCATGGATCTCATAAGAATGATTTCCAGCCATTTGGAGTAGGCATCGACTACTACCAGGAAGGTTTGGCCGTGGAAGGGGCTGGCAAAGTCGATGTGAATCCTAGACCATGGGCCCTGGGGTCCCTCCCACTCTCGAATTGGGGCCGTTGGGGGTAGTGGTCTGGACTCCTGGCAGGCCTGGCATTTCCCTACCCTGTCACTAATTTCCGTGTCCATCAAGGGCCACCACACATAGCTCCTCGCTAAACCCTTCATTCTCACGATCCCTGGGTGGCCCTCATGCAGGAGTTCCAATACCTTTTTCCGTAATTTCTCCGGGATCACCACTCTATCCCCCCATAGCAGACACCCCCCTTGAGCTGAGAGTTCCCCCGTTTCTTTACAAATTCTTTAAACGCCGCCCGCAGCGGGCCATCCTCTTTGCACCCAACCAATTACAGTCCTTATTGTAATGTCCTTGTAAGAAGCCCGAGCCACCTCCTTGGATGTGACTGGGCCAGAGTCCAAAGAGTCAATTAGCAGGACGGGTGTCCCCGGAGTGGGGTCTTCGATAGTCTCTGGTAACGGGCATCTGCTCAGGGCGTCCGCATGCCCTAACTCCTTCCCTGGCCGGTGCAGTAATTTGTAAGAATACGCCGCTAGGAAGATAGTCCATCGGGTCAGTCTGGGCGAAAGTGCCACGGGCGTTGGGCGGTCGCCTGCCAACAGGCCTAGTAGGGGTCTATGGTCCGTGATTATTTCGAAATCACGACCAAATACATATTCATGGAATTTCTTTACCCCGGAGACTATAGCCAAGGCTTCCCTATCTAGCTGGCTATAGTTCCTTTCAGCCGATGACATTGTTCGGGAGTAATATGCTATAGGGGCTTCTGTGCCATTTGGCAACCGGTGGCTGAGCACAGCCCCCACCCCGTAGGGAGATGCATCACAACTAACACTAATGGCAACGTGCCATTGTATTGAATAAGGAGGCTATCGCTAGATAGGAGGTTTTCACCCTTGAATGCCCTAGCTTCGCCTTCCCCAAGACCACACAGCTGTCTTTGCTAGTAATTTGTGTAGCGGTTCGGCTATTGTTGCCTTATTTTTTAAAAATACCGCGTAGAAGTTGACCAGACCTAAGAATGCCTGTAACTCCGTTTTGTTTTGGGGAGCTGGGGCCTTCCTGATGGCCTGTACCTTGCTCTCAGTGGGGTGGATCCCTTCCCTGTCTATCCGGTAGCCCAGGAATTCCACGGATCCTACCCCGATCTGGCATTTGTTCAGTTTAACTTTGAATCCGGCGGACCGGAAAATGCCCAAAACTTTTCTCAGCCTTACCCCTAATTCCTCTAGATTCTCAGCGGATACCAATACATCGTCGAAGTATGGTACCACCCGGTAGTCCTGCAATAGCCGCCCATTAGGTTCTGAAATAACCCTGGAGCCACACTAACCCCAAACTGTAACCGGGTGCATTTAAAGGCACCCCTGTGCGTGACAATTGTCTGCGCTTCGGCCGTGCTGCTATCTACAGGTAACTGTTGATAGGCTTGGGCCAAGTCTAGCTTGGCAAAAACCTGCCCTTGCCCCAACGAGTGCAGTAAGTGTTGCCCCCTCAATGTGTGTTTTAGTGAAAATCTTTTTTTCTAGGCGCGTTGATGCGTGACCCACTCTCACGGCAGTCTGATTCAACTTTCCGCCTTTTTTGAATTGACCAATCACGGGCCACTTCGCCGTTCCCGCGCTCTGATTGGTCGGTTTGAATTTTTGGCAGGAAGGTTGGGGCGCTCGACAGGCCTGCGCTATGTGCCCCTTCCTTTCGCACCGCCGACAAGTCGCATCCTTAAACTTGCAGTGTTGTCGTTGGTGTTGCCCTCCGCAACTCGCGCATTCGCCCCGGTCTTCT
Source organism: Ahaetulla prasina (assembly GCF_028640845.1). Taxonomy (NCBI): domain Eukaryota; kingdom Metazoa; phylum Chordata; class Lepidosauria; order Squamata; family Colubridae; genus Ahaetulla; species Ahaetulla prasina. Next base: position 134,742,641 of record NC_080542.1, on the reverse strand, counting down.
CTCTCCGGCCTCCCGGTGTGGAAGACTTCTTCCTCTTCCTCACCTTCCGACTCGGCCTGGACTTCCTCATTGTGGACCGGGGTTGTTTTCTCTCCAGCCTCTGGCGCGATCGGCTTTTGCAGGGTTTCTGCTGCTTGGGTGGACATCTCGTGAGCCCTGGCTTCGTCCAAGGCGATTGCCAGCATTAGGTTGCTTCTAGACAGCAGCCGCCGTCGCAAACGGATGTCCCTGACCCCACAAATGAGCTGGTCGAGCAATGCGTCTTCCAAGTCTCGATACTCACAATGGTTCACGGCTTTTCTCAGCGCCGCCATGTACACACTGATCGACTCGCCCTCTCTCTGTACCCGCTGCCTCAACTCGAACCGTTGGATGAACTTTGAGGGCGTCGGTGCGTAGTGTGCCCGAAGTGCTGTTTGCAGTGTTTGCCACGGTACCGACTGTACCGGCGTTGGCTCCGAAAGCGACTCTGCGGTGTCGAAAACCTCTGGACCGCAGTGGCTTAGGAAATACGCTCGCTTCCTGTTGTCTGAGACTCCTTGAGTTCGTCGCCGAGGAAACACTCGAAACGAGCCATGTATGACCCCATTTCTCCTTGGCTGGGTCGAATGGCGCTGGCGGTGTGTAGCTGGACATCGCTGCTTTCGCCCCTTATTTGCTGGGTTCGATAATTCCTGGTTAGTTCAGCTCTTTCCTGGCGCTCTTTGCCTCAAATCCCACCTTCGCCACCAATGTTAGATTCGGGCAATAAAGAGGCAGGAGACCAGTGAGTGACAACAGCTCTTTAGTTTATAGTGAACCCAGCAACCAACACTCGGAAAAACCCCTCTTTATATACAGTTTAGTCAGAGGCTTCAGCCAATCAGCAACGTGCTATTTCCCGCTCAGTTTTCCCTCCACAACTCTTAAAGATACATTACACTCCTTCCCTCCCAGAGTACACTTTACCAATATTTACATGAAATTACATCTTATTTTTCAACGTAATCACGCAAGTAGACTGGGCGTCTCCTGACTCTTTCGGACCTGCGCAATTCATTTTCTGGGAGTGAGTCGAGCTGACCGGAGGGACTGTTTGTTCCTCTCAGCTCCTCCTCTAGGCCATCCGGCCCTGGATTATTGGCAGAGTCGTCCCTGCTGTTTTCAGGATGAGCCGGTTGGCGTCGCTGGACCTCCTGGAACTCAGATAAGTCCCGCGTTTGCCCCGGGTTTGAGTCAGCTGTGTACTCAAACGTTTGATAGTCAGGGCCTGTTTTGTCTGTTTCTGATTTACTGGTTATTCGTTTCCTTATTTGGTCTATGTGGCGCTTCCATACCCACCATCCTCTATCTCTACTAGATACGATTTTGGCCCGGTTATCTCTAGGATTTTCCCTTTTAACCAAGTAGGGCCCTCGCTGTAGTTGTGTGCCCACACTGGGTCGCCCACTGTCATCTCTCTTGTTTTACCGTGTGCCCCCTTGTAACCGTCTGGGGTGTAGTTTGGGTTTAGTCGGTCTAGCGGGCACCTAAGCTTCCTACCCATCAATAGCTCTGCCGGGCTGCGGCCAGTTGTTACACAGGGGGTTCTGTGTTGGACTGCTAGGAAGGTATCGATTTTTGTTTGCCAATCGCCTGGCCTGATTCTGGACAATGCTTCCTTTGCGCTCCGAACGAAACGTTCTGCAAGTCCGTTCGTCGCAGGGTGGAAAGGCGCCGAGAGGACATGTCGGATGCCCTCCTCCGCCAAGTACCCCTCAAACTGGGTCGCCGTGAATTGCGGGCCGTTGTCGGAGACTAAAGTGTCGGGCAACCCGTGGGTTACAAATAGGTGCCGTAGGACTGAAATTACGGCCTCGGCTGTCATGGATCTCATAAGAATGATTTCCAGCCATTTGGAGTAGGCATCGACTACTACCAGGAAGGTTTGGCCGTGGAAGGGGCCGGCAAAGTCGATGTGAATCCTAGACCATGGGCCCTGGGGTCTCTCCCACTCTCGAATTGGGGCCGTTGGGGGTAGTGGTCTGGACTCCTGGCAGGCCTGGCATTTCCCTACCCTGTCACTAATTTCCGTGTCCATCAAGGGCCACCACACATAGCTCCTCGCTAAACCCTTCATTCTCACGATCCCTGGGTGGCCCTCATGCAGGAGTTCCAATACCTTTTTCCGTAATTTCTCCGGGATCACCACTCTATCCCCCCATAGCAGACACCCCCCTTGAGCTGAGAGTTCCCCCGTTTCTTTACAAATTCTTTAAAACGCCGCCTGCGCAGCGGGCCATCCTCTTGCACCCAACCAATTACAGTCCTTATTGTAATGTCCTTGTAAGTCTGAGCCACCTCCTTGGATGTGACTGGGCCAGAGTCCAAAGAGTCAATTAGCAGGACGGGTGTCCCCGGAGTGGGGTCTTCGATAGTCTCTGGTAACGGGCATCTGCTCAGGGCGTCCGCATGCCCTAACTCCTTCCCTGGCCGGTGCAGTAATTTGTAAGAATACGCCGCTAGGAAGATAGTCCATCGGGTCAGTCTGGGCGAAAGTGCCACGGGCGTTGGGCGGTCGCCTGCCAACAGGCCTAGTAGGGGTCTATGGTCCGTGATTATTTCGAAATCACGACCAAATACATATTCATGGAATTTCTTTACCCCGGAGACTATAGCCAAGGCTTCCCTATCTAGCTGGCTATAGTTCCTTTCAGCCGATGACATTGTTCGGGAGTAATATGCTATAGGGGCTTCTGTGCCATTTGGCAACCTGTGGCTGAGCACAGCCCCCACCCCGTAGGGAGATGCATCACAAACTAACACTAATGGCAACGTGCCATTGTATTGAATAAGGAGGCTATCGCTAGATAGGAGGTTTTTCACCCCTTCGAATGCCCTAGCTTCCGCCTTCCCCCAAGACCACACAGCTGTCTTTGCTAGTAATTTGTGTAGCGGTTCGGCTATTGTTGCCTTATTTTTTAAAAATACCGCGTAGAAGTTGACCAGACCTAAGAATGCCTGTAACTCCGTTTTGTTTTGGGGAGCTGGGGCCTTCCTGATGGCCTGTACCTTGCTCTCAGTGGGGTGGATCCCTTCCCTGTCTATCCGGTAGCCCAGGAATTCCACGGATCCTACCCCGATCTGGCATTTGTTCAGTTTAACTTTGAATCCGGCGGACCGGAAAATGCCCAAAACTTTTCTCAGCCTTACCCCTAATTCCTCTAGATTCTCAGCGGATACCAATACATCGTCGAAGTATGGTACCACCCGGTAGTCCTGCAATAGCCGCCCATTAGGTTCTGAAATAACCCTGGAGCCACACTAACCCCAAACTGTAACCGGGTGCATTTAAAGGCACCCTGTGCGTGACAATTGTCTGCGCTCGCCGTGCTGCTATCTACAGGTAACTGTTGATAGGCTTGGGCCAAGTCTAGCTTGGCAAAAACCTGCCCTTGCCCCAACGAGTGCAGTAAGTGTTGCCCCCTCAATGTGTGTTTTAGTGAAAATCTTTTTTTCTAGGCGCGTTGATGCGTGACCCACTCTCACGGCAGTCTGATTCAACTTTCCGCTTTTTGAATTGACCAATCACGGGCCACTTGCCCGCCGCGCTCTGATTGGTCGGTTTGAATTTTGGCAGGAAGGTTGGGGGCGCTCGACAGGCCTGCGCTTATGTGCCCTTCCTTCGCACCGACAAGTCGCATCCTTAAACTTGCAGTGTTGTCGTTGGTGTTGCCCTCCGCAACTCGCGCATTCGCCCCGGTCTTCTCTCTCCGGCCTCCCGGTGTGGAAGACTTCTTCCTCTTCCTCACCTTCCGACTCGGCCTGGACTTCCTCATTGTGGACCGGGGTTGTTTTCTCTCCAGCCTCTGGCGCGATCGGCTTTTGCAGGGTTTCTGCCGCTTGGGTGGACATCTCGTGAGCCCTGGCTTCGTCCAAGGCGATTGCCAGCGTTAGGTTGCTTCTAGACAGCAGCCGCCGTCGCAAACGGATGTCCCTGACCCCACAAATGAGCTGGTCGAGCAATGCGTCTTCCAAGTCTCGATACTCACAATGGTTCACAGCTTTTCTCAGCGCCGCCATGTACACACTGATCGACTCGCCCTCTCTCTGTACCCGCTGCCTCAACTCGAACCGTTGGACGAACTTTGAGGGCGTCGGTGCGTAGTGTGCCCGAAGTGCCGTTTGCAGTGTTTGCCACGGTACCGACTGTACCGGCGTTGGCTCCGAAAGCGACTCTGCGGTGTCGAAAACCTCTGGACCGCAGTGGCTTAGGAAATACGCCGCTTCCTGTTGTCTGAGACTCCTTGGAGTTCGCACTCGAGGAAACACTCGAAACGAGCCATGTATGACCCCCATTTCTCCTTGGCTGGGTCGAATGGCGCTGGCGGTGTGTAGCTGGACATCGCTGCTTTCCGCCCCTTATTTGCTGGGTTCGATAATTCCTGGTTAGTTCAGCTCTTTCCTGGCGCTCTTTTGCCTCGAAATCCCACCTTCGTCACCAATGTTAGATTCGGGCAATAAAGAGGCAGGAGACCAGTGAGTGACAACAGCTCTTTAGTTTATAGTGAACCCAGCAACCAACACTCGGAAAAACCCCTCTTTATATACAGTTTAGCCGGAGGCTTCAGCCAATCAGCAACGTGCTATTTCCCGCTCAATTTTCCCTCCAAAACTTTTAAAGATACATTACAGAAAGTGCTTCAATATCGGACAAAACCCCTACCACCCAGATATCAGATTAAGAAATATCAGATTGCCTTTGAATAATTAGAAAGTTATTTTATGTAATGGGGAGGGGGTTGGGAGATGAAAAGCTTTGGATGTGGTTATTTGGATTGGAAGGGAAAATTTTATTCTATGTTTGGTTTATGTATAACAATACCTTGTGATTGACCCGGGAAGCCGGGGGGGGGGGAAGGGGGGGTTTTTGGGAGGGAGGGGGGAAAAAGGGGGAAAATGTTTTTGTTTTTTAAAACTCTTTCAATAAAAAAAACAAAAAACAAAAAAAACCCTACCACCCACCATGAAAGCTGGAACGCCCACTAGTGGGTGGTAGGGACCAGGTTGACTACCACTGTCATAGAGGCTGAATCTCGGTGGGGAAACCATCATTTTATAATCCTACATTAACAGTACTCAAATGCCAGAAGACTCTTCTCAGGGCTTTTTTTAATACAGGTAATCCTCGACTTTCAACAGTTCATTTAGTGACTGAGCTTACAACAGCACTGAAAATGTGCCTTATGACAATTTTTCACACTTACAACCATTGCGGCATTCCAATAGTCATGTAATAAAAATTCAGACACTTGGCAACTGACTCATATTTTTGATGGTTTGATGTCTTGGGATTATATAATCACTTCTACACTTCTACAGAGGAATTATTGAGTCTGTCTTTTGCACCTCTATAACTGTCTGGTTCGGTTCTGCAACCCAACAAGAAAAACACAGACTTCAGAGGATAATTAGAACTGCAGAAAAAATAATTGCTACCAACCTGCCTTCCATTGAGGACCTGTATACTACACGAATCAAGAAGAGGGCCGTGAAAATATTTACAGACCCCTCACATCCTGGACATAAACTGTTTCAACCACTACCCTCAAAACGACGCTATAGAGCACTGCACATCAGAACAACTAGACACAAGAACAGTTTTTTCCCGAAGGCCATCACTCTGCTAAACAAATAATTCCATCAACACTGTCAAACTATTTACTGAATCTGCACTACTATTAACCTTCTCATAGTTCCCATCACCAATCTCTTTCCACTTATGACTGTATGACTATAACTTGTTGCTGGCAATCCTTATGATTTATATTGATATATTGACCATCAATTGTGTTGTAAATGTTGTACCTTGATGAAGGTATCTTTTCTTTTATGTACACTGAGAGCATATGCACCAAGAAAAATTCCTTGTGTGTCCAATCACACCTGGCCAATAAAAATTCTATTCTATTCTATTCTATTCCTGCAAACGTCTGACATCAAAGTCAACAGATTCATTTAATAACTGTGTTGCTAATAACTGCAGCGATTCACTTAACGATTGTGGCTAGAAAGGTTGTAAAATTGGGCAAAACTCACTTAACAACTGTCTCATTTAGCAACAGGAATTTTTGGCTCACTTGTAGTTGCAAGTTGAGGGCTACCTGTACACAATTGGTCATGTTGTGAGGGGTCCTTGTTGTTCTTTGAGCTTGCTTGTTTTCTTGGAGATGTTTCATTATCCTAACTAGGTAACATCATCAGTGCTACTAAGGAGTGCTGTTTCCTTTCAGTTTATATTCTGGTGCCTTGCTTGTCTGTGTGGGTGGGGGCGATTATGTTGTCTTTTCAGTGATTTTTATAGAGAGATACATGGTGAGTTATTTTTCCACTTGACTGCCATTCGTACTTCTTCAGAATTTTTCTTTTCTTTTCTTTTCGCTATTGGACAAACAGTTGGACGTCATAATATCTAGAATTGTGTGCTAGGTTACAAAAACTATGCAGACATTATCATAGATTCAGATTTACAAACCTAATATATCTGCCGAAGTTCCTCCTTTTTATTCATTTTATATATTTATAACTGTGTTCCTGCGCTGTATAAAAAATAATACTGAAAGCCAATGGGATTGTATGAAAGAGAATCTTTAATGTAAGCTCTTCTTTGATTCATAATACAGTAATTGCTTTTCTATGCGCAGCTTGCTGTTGCATTTAGTCTTAATGACATTATAATAAAAGAGCTAAGGAAAAGGACTTGTGTTTGTAAATAAGTCATGACATATCAGCTTAAGTGAAACTTCTAATCTTCTGTCAGATCTGTCATCCAAAAGACAGAATCAAAGATTTTAAGGCTGAGACGTAAGTTTTGTTGACAAATCAAATTGTGCCAGAAACACCTGGGTCACCCAAAATAACTCTGTATTTTGATTTTCACCATAAACTTCATTCTCAGTGCTGTAAGTAGGACCAACCATGTTTTTTTGTAACTTCAGTCATTGTTATTGTTATGGCCTTGTTACTTAAAGTTGAATCTTTTGCTATACCCATGCGGGTTGTTTAAAAGATTTTCTGGGTCACATCATTAAATGAGCTTTAATCCTTTAGAACAATTTTTCAATACTCTTTACATGAGGGACCTCCTTGTACAAATCCTCTTTACACAAGACAGATACAACTTGGGAGAAACAATTTCTTTTCTGATTTCTGCAAAACAGGAGAGCCATCCAGAGTCTGCTGGGGACTTTCTCTGACTTAAACTAACCAAGGAGGGATTAATCACCAAGATCTGAACTGTATGATATACAGCCAGCTTGAGAGTAACAATGAATTTGACCCAATCAATGGAGAGTAGAAGAACCGAATCAGAGCCACAGTGTTTTGAAGGGAAGAGAACATGTACAGTTTCCTGTCTTTCACCCCAAACTTGCCAAATAAAATGAGTGATGTCACAGTGGAAAGGGAAAGAGAAAAGGGAAGGGAAGGGAAAGGAAAGAAAAGGAAAGGAAAGGAAAGGAAAGGAAAGGAAAGGAAAGGAAGAGTCCAGCTATTGAATACCATGGTTAAATCTGAGCATAGTCAGTGCAAGGTGATATTCCCATGACTGTCCAATAAAAAGAACCAGAAGGCAAGACAAGAAACAATGATTGGAAACTAACCAAGGAAACAAGCAACCTAGAACTAAGAAGAAATTTCCTAACAGTGAGAGCAATCAACCAATGGAATAGCTTGCCTTCAGAAGTTATGGGTCTCCATCACTGAAGGCTTTCAAAAAAAAAAAAAACCTAGACAGTCATTTATCTGAAATGGCATAGGGTCTCCTGCTTGAGCAGAGGTTAGATTAGAAGTCCTTCAAGGTCCCTTCCAACTCTATTATTATAAAAGTTACAAGGACATCAACAAGGCGGCACATAGATTATGATTTCATTTTACAAATGACAAGAACTACATCCTTGTCTCTTTTTGTGTCATCGTACAAGTACCTAGCTGGTGTTATTTGTGATATGCTCTTATGATACACAATGACACTCTCTGTCCTAACTTGTGGACCAAGAAAAGGAGAACTTAACCTCTTTGGTCCCAATCCACCTGGACTACTAGACAATCAAATTTACATTGCTTCCAATGCTCAGTGTTCTCCAAGGAAATTATAGGTAAGAAACTAAATCAAATAAGAAACAGAAATACTATTGGAGAATAAATTCATATGCTCAACAAACGTTTTGTAAGTATTAGTGACACAAAAATGTTTCTGTTGGAAGGTACTTTGTCAGATGTACTTTGGATCACATGTGGCAATTCAACAAATTCTAGAAATAAAGGCCAATTTTGCTTATTAGTTTTTTATTTACTATAAAAAAGTAAATGAAAATATTTCCCTATCTGGTCATGTACAGCTCTAGGGGTGTTCATCTCCTTTACTTAGCTGATGGAGCCAGTGTTGTCTGAAGATATTTCCATGGTCATGTGGCCAACATGACTATGTGCAGAGAACACTGTTACATTCCCCCTAAAGTGGTATCTATTTATCTACTCACATTTGCATGCTTTAGAACTGCTAGGTGGGCAGGAGCTGGAGCAAATAACCGGAACTCATTGTTGGCTTTTCAGCTGACATGCTCAGCATGTCAGCCTTAAAGCCATTTTGGGAGCATCTTCAGGGCTGCCACAGCAAGGTCAGTTGGGGCTGTGGGAATATGAGATGGGAGATAGAGATAGTATCATGTTCCCCTCCCCCTCCAACGACTGGGTCTAGGAAGTCCGTATCAGGCGTGGCAACAAAGCCTCTGTTTCTCAGGGCAGGCAGGAGTCCAAGTTGTGACTTCAGCAAACTAGATGAGACTTTGCTTGACTCAAGAGTACTTGACTCAAGCAGGTTCTTTATATAGGCTGTGGGGTGTGGCTCCATGACTCAGCATTTATCCAGGCCTGCCCCTCCCTTCCTTCTGCTGGCGTCGCCTCTCAGATCTCCGGAAGCGAGGATCCTTCCACTTTGAATTGTCTTCTGCTGTTTGAGAAAGGGAGGGGTCAGAAGGAGTAGGCCCGAGTAATTCCAATCCGTGGCTGACTTCCTCTGATGGCTGAGCCAAAGGAACACACACTGTATGAGTGAGGTTTTTTTGTTCATTCCTGATATCCTGTCCAGGCATGGGGCCAGGGCCGGGGGCTGGAGGCATGACAGGCCGTTCATCTTCATTATCAGACTTGGAGTCTGATAGCAGGCCTGGGAGGAGACAGGAGGGGCCCGGCTGAGGAGAGGAGGGAGGACGAGGCAAAACAGATAGCCTGAGGATGTGTAGCCAAAATAATATTCTTTCCCATGGGAGCCAAGGACACTCTACCAGGTGTTGGAGGTGTGTGGAGAAAAGCCAGCCAGAGGTTTTTGGTTTTTTTTACATTTATATCCCGCCCTTCTTCGAAGACTCAGGGTGGCTTACAGTGTGTAAGACAATAGTCTCATTCTATTTGTATATTTACAAAGTCAACTTATTGCCCCCCCCCAACAATCTGGGTCCTCTGCCCCCCCAACAATCTGGGGTTATTGCCCCCCCCCAACAATCTGACTTGAGACTGATTGGGCCATGTAATGGACATGTGACAAGTGACAAGAACTTTGGGTTTTGATTTGGGTGGGGAAAATCTTGGGTCCTTCAGAGTCAGGTTTTCACCAGCTGTGCCAATATGACATTCCTAATAAATGTATGCTTTGAGGAAACTCAGAGTTTTGATTGCTTATGGTCTGTTACTTGGAACCCTGACACAGCATCATTAAACGCTGAGCCATCACACCCCACTTATTATTTACCATAACAGTAGTAAATAAAATTTTACTATCCAGAACTTGTAAGTGACATGTCCTGAATAGAAAACAAGGCTCCTAACAGAAAGTACAAGTTGACTATTGATTGATTCAATGAACATTATTTCTGATTCTTGCTGGACGTTTCTTTGGGAATTGTGCTGCAATTGTTCACAAATAAAGAGAGTCAGTCTTTTCTAGTTGCCATGGCAAAAGAAGCGATTTTTATATTTGTGAACCATATATAGCAACAGAAATTCCTGCAAACCCAAATTCTTGAATAAGGCATTCACAATTATTGCAACATCACATTTTTTCCTCTCAAGGATAGACATCTGTATATGAAATTTTAGTAAGAGGAAAACACTCAATTACTTCATGGAAGGGAGAAATTTTAACTTTATGAATCTAAATAAGCATTTTTTTAAACTTTGCAATTGGCCTAAGACAGTGGTGGGTTGCTTCTGGTTCGCCACGGTTTGGGTGAACCAGTAGTGGCTGTAGTGGGAAGCTCTGCCCACCTGCCCAGATGTCATCAAAAATGTTCTGTGCATGCGCAGAAGTGCTGTGCACCCGTGAATCAAGCACACGCGCCTGCGTGCTACCAATAGCAAACCGGTAGCGCCGGGATTTGAAACCCACTACTGACCTAAGTTCCAAATTTTTGAAACAGCCTGTTGTGATTTTCCAGTAAGGGTGTTGAGACACTCACTCATCTATTGTGCATGGATATGTGCATGTATTGTGCTCCCATGCACAAAATGGATTTTACTTGCCTTTTGGTGGTATTTTTTTTGTATTGTATCTTTCTAACCACTTTAGCTTTCTATAAATTTTTACAGTGAACAATAAAAATAAATGGATTCAAATGCTTGAAAGATACCTTTGATGAACACAGTAAAATACATTTTGAGATAATACAGTTAATCCTTGACTTACAACCACAGTTGGGATCAGAATTACTATTTCTAAGCAATTTGGTTGTTAAATGAGTTGCAGCCAAATTTATTTTGGCACTGTTGTTAAGCGAGCCACTCAGTTGTTCAGTGAATCACATGCCTGTTAATCTGGTTTACCCCATTAATTTTTCTTGTTGGAAACTGGCAGGGAAGACTGCAGTTGGTGATCACGTGACTCAGGTACCGTGCAATCTTTATTAATATATGCTGGTTGCCAACTGCCTGAAATATGACTATATGTCTATGAGGATGCTACAGTGGTTAAAATGTGAGGACTGATTTTAAATAATTTTTTTCAGTGCCATCATAACTTTGAATGGTTGCTAAATGAATGGCTGTGTCAAGTAACCATTACAGGGTTACCTACAATAATAATTTATGGAAGTTATATGCTGCCCAATTATTATAGGTAGATAGCAATAGCAATGGCATTTAGACTTATATACCACTTCAAAGGGTTTTAAAGCTCTCTCTAAGCGGTTTACAGAGTCAGCCTATTGCCCCCAACAATCTGGCTCGAACTGCTGGCAGTCAGCAGAATTAACCTGCATTACTGCATTCTAACCATAGTGCCACCGTGGTTCTTTTATGGTTCACGAAATCAAATAAAGAACTACCAATAAAAAACATTTTGTGACAATAAAACCCTGGACTGGCATTGGGCCCTGGCATTCCAGAAACCAGACCATGCAAACAAGTGAAACCCCATCCTTGGGATGCAAGCATACCCAACAACAACAACACCACGCCCTCCAGTCCGTGGAAAAACCTGTCTCCATGGAACCATTTCCAGCCTTTTGGGCACCGCTAGCATAGATGTCTCTTTTGCTTTTCAACCTCCACTGCATATCTACATTATTCAGAGAGTATAGATCTTATTCATCTATTTCTTTTAAAATATAGGTAGTCCTCAATGTACAACCATTCCTTTAGTGACCATTCAAAGTTACAATGCGACTGAAGAAAGTCATTTGCAGCTGGTCCCCTCACTTAACCACCATTGCAGTAGCTCTATGGTCACATGATCAAAATTTGGGTGCCTGTTGAATGTATTTACAACAATTGCAGCATCCTGGATCTTGTGATCACCATTTGTGTTCTTCCCAGTTTGTTTCCGCCAACCCGTGGCAAGCAAAGTCAATAGTGGAATCTGGATTTGCTTAATGCCTACATTATTGGCTTATCAATTGCAATGATTTGCTTAACAATCTGTAGTAAAAAGGTGACTCCCTTAACAACCACCTTGCTTAACAGTGGAAATACTGATCTCAATCATGGTCTTAAGTTGAGGATTACCTAAATTTTATTTCTGTTAACATGTGCGGGTCCCTGCTGTTTGGTTGAAAAGCACACCTTTGGTAAATTAACACTTTCTAAAATTCAACTGAAGTAAGTTTTAGATGCATTTATTTTTAGATTTGCAGGTCTAAAAGAAAGCAATTAAACCTTGTTCCAATTATTAGAGTTTTCTGTCACATAATTTTGAAATTCACAAGATGTTTTTTTTCCCCCTCCTGGAGGTAGTAATTATTATTTGAATTCTTCATTTCCTGCTTTTTCCTATTGTGTCACCGTCTTTAACTTTCTAAAGTTTGAAAAAGTTTTTTTTCCTTTGCTGTAGATTGTTTAGGTAGCTTTTCATAAGTTAAGGCAACCTTGCTGACTGAGGTCATCACAAAACTTTTTATATAGTGGTAATAAAGCATACTTCCCACAACTGACAGCAGATCAAGTCAGGAACACTTAGTATGCCCCATTCTGAATCTGCTATCATATTTTCTGGAGTCAAAGGTCCCATTAAAAAAAGAAGAAAAAATAGAAAAGAAATATCGTGTGATTATCTGAGCATAATATTCCACCGAATCTGATTCATTATTAACAGTCAACTGCAGCTGTTTATTATTAATAGCATATTATTAATAGAATAGCAGCCAAAACATATAAAAAAACACTGTTGATTAGATCTAATCAACAGAAAACATTCTATTTCACTCTTTAATGTTAATTTCTCTCCATTCTCACATGTCTTATCTTTCTTACAAGTCTAAACCAAATGATGCTAATTTCGCTGAGATTTAAATTTCAGTTCAATATTTCATTCAAAATTGGCTTGATCCAGATTTAATCATATTTAAGAACAATGGCTGATTCCACCCACTTGGTGAAGTTCACCCTGTGGTCGCTCGCTCTGTCTGTCTGTCTGTCTGTCTGTCTGTCTGTCTGCCTGCCTGCCTGCCTGCCTGCCTGCCTGCCTGCCTGCCTACCTACCTACCTACCTACCTACCTACCTATCTATCTATCTTTTCCCGAAGGCCATCACTCTGCTAAACAAATAATTCCCTCAACACTGTCAGACTATTTACTGAATCTGCACTACTATTAATCGTTTCATAGTTCCCATCACCAATCTCTTTCCACTTATGACTGTATGACTATAACTTGTTGCTGGCAATCCTTATGATTTATATTGATATATTGATCATCAATTGTGTTGTAAATGTTGTACCTTGATGAACGTATCTTTTCTTTTATGTACACTGAGAGCATATGCACCAAGACAAATTCCTTGTGTGTCCAATCACACTTGGCCAATAAAATTCTATTCTATTCTATTCTATTCTATTCTATTCTATCTATCTATCTATCTATCTATCTATCTATCTATCTATCTATCTATCTATCTATCTATCTATCTATCTATCTATCTATCTATTTATCTGGAAGTAAATATCATTGAACTTGTTTTGCAATCCACACAATTTACGTATAGTAATTCTTTTCATATTTTCATTATCATTAAATCTGGAAATGACTGAGCCCCTACATCATTACACTAATCAATTATTATTATTATTTTATTCATTATTTTATTTTATTCATTTTAACATGAAATTCAGTCAACTGAACATTTAAAAATGTATCACAAATACCATTAATTGGTGTTAATGGTTGATATGGGTTGCTGCCAGTGTCCTAGGTATCAACCAAGTACCTTCTTAATATGTACGATGTTCCAAGTAGCACAGTTTTTTGTAGTTCTGCTGCTGTTATTGCAGAAAGCTGCAATTGTTGATGTATTTTATAAAATTCTTGGACATGGTACCAAGTGCTCCGATGACAATGGCTATCGCTGTTACATGTTTCATTCATAGCCGTGTAGTTTCGATGGCCAGGTCACGATATTACTACTACAACTATTATTATTATTGTTGTTGTTGTTGTTGTTGTTCACCCTGGCTGCTGTTTTTTTTAAGTATGTTATTTTTTGGATTTTTTTAATGTGTTGATGCTTTTTAATTTTTTTCTTAAAAAATATTGTTAGCCACCCAGGATCATGAATTTGAAATGGGCAACATATACATTGAAATAATAGATAAATATATATTTCATTTTAGCTGCAGCTTCTTGCAGGAAACTCTGATCTACATAGAATACATATGCATGTACAATAAACTGTCTATTTAACTATAGTTTGAAGTTATGGTGGCCTTGAAAAATGACTTACAACCTGTCCTCAAAGTTATGACCATCATACTATCCCCAGGGTCACAAGATCACAATTTGGGTGCTAGACAACCACCTCACATTTATGACAGTTCTGCATTTTAGCATCATGTGATCAGAGTTGCAACCTTCCTAGCCTGCTTCTAACAGGCTTAATGACTGGCAATTCATTTAACAACTGTGAAATTTGCTTAATTACTATGGTAAAAATGGTTCTAAAATTGGACCTGGTCACAACTCACTTAATGACTTAGTGATTGAAATTTATAACCAGTTATGGTTATAAATCAAGGACCATTTGTAAACAAAGTTAATTTCTTATTTGATCAAGGTATTGGTACTGTACACAAGTATGATCTTAGTCAAATAATTGGTAATATAATTGGTAATCATACATTATAGCAGAAAAGAAGTGAATTTGTTTATTCCTCCCTGCCATGCACTTGATAATCCTCTTGTAGTTCTTTTTTTTTTACAGGGTATTTTTGCAAATTCCATTTCTTTTTTATTAGTTTATAATTTAAAATATAAAAATACAAAAACAAATAGTAGGAAAAATAGGAGAGGGAAAAGTGCAAAAAAGAAGGGGAAAAAAGAAAGAAAAGACATTGACTTCTGACTCCCTTTGGTACAGTAAAATTATTTATTATTTATTTATTTATTTATTTATTTGTTTACATTTATACCCCGCCCTTCTCCGAAGACTCAGGACGGCTTACAGTGTATAAGGCAATAGTCTCATTCTATTTGTATATTTTTACAAAGTCAACTTATTGCCCCCCCAACAATCTGGGTCCTCATTTTACCTACCTTATAAAGGATGGAAGGCTGAGTCAACCTTGGGCCGGGCTCGAACCTGCAGTAATTGCAGGCTACTGTGTTCTTAATAAGCCTTAATAACAGGCTTTTACCAGCGTGAGCTAAACCGGCCCCCAGCCGGTATCGATATCGGTAGTAGCATCAAACCTCAACTTTTTACTTCTACATAGTAGTATAAACTATTCATTTCTATATCAACAAATCTATCTAATCAGTAAAATCCAAAATAAAAGTTTCATTTTTTTCCCACTTCAAGCACAAAGTTCAGAAGCGGTTTCCAAATAAAAACAAAGTACTTAGATATTTTTTTCTTCTAGAACAGTCTTTTAAAACAGCCAATTTAGCCGTTTCTGCTAACTCAATCAACTTGTGGTGAGTGATTCTAAACTACCACATGATTTCCAAAGTGATGTTTTTTCACTTTTAATCTTCCCACACCAGCTTTTAAAATTTCAGGATTTAAAGATTTTAAAAAACATACTAAATCTTTGTTGCCTAAAACTGGATTGCATTTTCACCCACCCATACCAGTTCAATGCTCACCATAATGTGGAGAATGTTACTTAAGTCTTATGTAAAACAAAAAGGAGAAAAAATACTTCCCAAAAAATTTCTTAGTTTAAATATCTTCAGCAGGATATTCAGTTGGTACGTAATGATGCTGTGAATAATCAACTCCAGCTCTGATCAACCCTGGCTTTACCAAGTTGAACTGAAGTATTTGGGAGAACCAAACACGTACTTACTTCAATGCAAGTCAAACTCGTTTGTTATATGTTTGCCTTTAGTGCTTGTGTTCAGGTTAAAAGAGCAGAATCCCCTTAACATGGGAAATGGAAGGGATGGAACCCTATTTGAATATTCAGGGATTCAAACTCAAATTTTGGAGTCTGAATTGCTCAGGGGAGTATTCTATTTTGCTTCTTCCTACTTCCAATATTTTAATCTTTAACCTGCAGTAAAACACATTCAGATCATTTGCCGATTGTTGGTTTCCTTCAGCATGGGATGGAGCTTTGCTATAACCAGTGATATTTTTAAGAGTTTTCCACATGTTTGCTGGTTCGTTTGTTGAGAACTGATTTCTTAGCTTCTCAGAGTAGCTTCTTTTTGCTGCTCTGATCTCTTGTTAATACGTTTCTGGTCTGATTATATAGCATTTTATCACCTGTTCTGTAGGCTTTCTCTTTGGAACGATGTATCTGCTTAAGTTTAGCTGTGAACCAAGATTAATTGTTACTGTATATTTGCTGGTTCCTGGTCGGTACACATAGGTCTTCACAGAAGCTGACATATAAAGTTATAGTATTTGTCAGTTCATCTAAGTCTGCAGAGGTATCTTTGAAAACATTTCAATCAGTGCAATGAAGGCAAGCCTGTAGCTTTAGCTTTGCCTCCTCAGTCCAAGTTGGAAATGATTCCAACTGACAGCTAATTTGGTGCAATAGTTAAGGTGCTGAACTAAAAATTAGGAGAATGTGAGTTCAAGTCCCACTTTAGACATGAATGATTTAGACCAGGGGTGTCAAACTCATGGCCCATGGGCCAGATGTGTCATGTGCTAGCCCTGCCCCTGCCCAGTTTAGCAAAGGGGGAAAAAGTCCTGATATGTCAGTGATGATACCGTGACGATGCAAGTTTGACGCCCCTGATTTAGACCAAGCTCTCTGTCTCAGGAAAGGTTTGTTTCTAGGTGGAAAATAGGAGCCAATAAATTTTACACCACTGTTGCATTACATCAAAATTAATTGCTCCAGCTTCTGCTCTGCTCACAAAAAAATCTAATCCTATAAAATAATTAGTAAATAACAGTATAAAAAACTTAAACTGGATTCTTTTGTTCAGTTTCCATTTCATGGAATGCAAGTTTGATTTGGCTCTATTTTGGAGAAAAATGCTTTTAGATTTGTGCAGCACGTCAGGTTTGAAGGCAAAAGAGGCCTTCAGAGTGCTTTTGGGTACCTGCAACTCTTTAAACTAAACACATCTTTTATTATTTCAGATCATATAAGGAAAAGACAATGTCAATATAATCTAGACAGAGCTGCCAGTCATCAGTGGCCTTCATTAAAAAAAGAAAAGAAAAAAGAATGCTAATGATCATCCCCATAGAGACTGGAAGACTTGCATTCAGTTTCTCATTTCCTGTTTCTTAGACTAGTATATGATTGTGCAGGGTATTGAGTTCATCTCAAGGCTAACACTACAGCTTTGTTGAGTTACCCAGGGAAACATATGGCCAATTGCCCTTAATACCAGACATTTCAAATGATGCTGAATGCACATTTGTGTAGCACAGTCCATTCCAAAGATCTTTACAAAGTGATTTCCAAATTGGAAAAGGACATTGGCCATAGTGAAACAATGGCAGTGGGACTAAAGGGACCAGAAAGCGAAGAATTATTTACAGAGGCAGCTAAAATATCTTGTAGGGTAAAAGGAATTGTATCCCAAAAGCACAGTATGGAATTCAATCAAGCCCAATTCTCTTAATACATCCCAGCAAGAATTCATTGATAGTATCAGGCTGCTATGGCTATTGGCTAATATCATCCTCTGCAGATATCTATAAAATGCTTTTTTGTACAACTCTTTCTTTAAAGTTGATCCTTATCCATTTTATAGATGCACAATTCAATACTACCTGTTTTTTTTCACCTGCTGGATGTACATGCCTGCATGACTTTCACATGTCCAATGTATGTTAACATATCATATTAAATGCTAGAGAAAACTATAGTGTGTCTTCCATAACTTCATACAAAAAGTTGAATTTTACAAGAAAAGACAAAAACAACCACCATCAGAGAATCATGAAAGCATTGATCTTCCTGCCTCTGTACCCAAAATGCTGTAATTTCCAAATATCTAATGCTGATAGACACTCTGGAAGTGAATCTTGCTTTCAATGGCAAGGGAATTAGCTCTATATTTTATTTTATTTTATTTGTCAAGAACGTATTGGGTAATATATATAAGTATAAACATAATTTGGATACATGAAAAGAGTAAGTAAAAAGGAATATTAGGACAGGGACAGTAGGCATGCTGGTGCTCTTATATATGCCCCTTACAAACCTCTTAGGAATGGGATGAGGTCAACAGTAGACAGTCTTAGGTTAAAATTTTGAAGGGTTTTGGGATGAAACAGAATCAGGTAGTGCATTCCAGACATTGACCACTCTGTTGCTGAAGTCATATTTTCTGCAATCGAGTTTGAAGCGGTTCACTTTAAGTTTGTATCTGTTGTGTGCTCGTGTATTGTTGTGTTTGAAGCTGAAGTAGACATTGACAGGTAGGACATTGTAGCAGATAATTTTATGAGCTATGTTTAGGTCATACTGAAGGCGGGGTAGTTCTAAGTTTTTTAAGCCTAGAATTTCAAGTCTGGTGGCATAAGGTATTTTGTTGCTAGCAGAGGTGTGGAGGACTCATCTTGTGAAATATTTCTGGACACGTTCAATTGTATTAATTTCCGATATGTAGTCCTGGTTCCAAACAGATGAGCTGTATTCGAGAATTGGTCTAGCAAATGTTTGGTATGCTCTGGTTAGTAGTGTGATATTACCGGAGAAGAAGCTGTGCAAGATTAGGTTGACAACTCTTAATGCCTTTTTGGTGATGTTGTTACAGTGGGCTTTGGCACTTAGGTCATTAGATATGAGTACTCCAACGTTCTTGACAGAGTGAGGGTCATCTATAAGGTCGTGCCTGCTCAGCTTGTATTTTGTTTTCTGGTTCTTTTTGCCAATGTGTAAGACAGAACAGTTTTTGGTTGAGATTTGGAATTGCCAATTGTTTGACCATTCCAATACAAAGTCAAAGTCTTTTTGAAGGGTAGCAGCATTGTTGGTGGTGTTAAATATTTTTACATCATCAGCGAAGAAAACACAGTTGCTTATAATATGATTGCAAAGGTCATTTACGTATAGTATGAAGACTGTTGGTCCTAGAATGCTGCCTTGGGGGACACTGCTATTAACAGGTGCAGGATTTGATGGGGTGCTTCCAATTTTGACCACTTGTTGTCTGTTTGACAGGAATGCAGCTATCCAACTATGTAGGGTTCTGGAGATACCAAAGGATTTTAGTTTTAGGAGTAGTTTGTCATGTTAATTAAAGGCTTTACAGAAGTCTATGTAAATTGCATCTATTGCTTTGCCCTGATTGAGATTTGTAGTCCATGTGTTCTTGAAGTATAGAAGTTGTAGATTACAGGATAATTTTTTTTTGGAAACCAAATTGTTTATTAGAGAGTAAGTTGTTTGTTTCTAGGTGGAGAGTAACGGATTGGTTAATGATTGATTCCATGACTTTGCATGTGACACAACATAAAGAGATTAATCTGTAATTTTCAACTAAGCTGGGGTCTCCCTTTTTGCAGATAGAGATGACCGTGGCTATTGACCATAGGTTGGGTAGGGAGCTGGTCCTGAAGGATTTTTCAAAGATAATGCTTAGGGGTTCTGCTATAGCAGTGGAAAGCTTTTTTAATAAGTACACACATAGTCCATCAGGTCCGATAGATAGAGATGGTTTTAGTCTGCGTAGTGCCTTTTCAACATTATCTTCTGTGAAATCTATTTGTATTAGATAGTTGTAGTCATTAGTGGTATGACTAAAGAATGTTAGGCATGAGCCACTGCTGTTTACGAAGACTGAGTCGAAGAATGTGTTGAAAATGTTTGCTTTAACTGCTTCATCATTGCAATCTTTACCATTAGGTCTTTTTAGAAGTGGGATGGATATTGAAACTTTAAGTTTGTTGTTTAAAAAATTAAAGAAGGCGAGGTTGGATTTCATGCACAGGAGGTTCTCTTTTTGTTTGGTGTGGTAATTGGTGCTTTCAATCTTTATTTGGTGGCATATATTTTTGTAGCGGCTTTTAAAGTTAGCTACATAGCCAGTTTTGTTTTTTCACCAGTGGGATTTTCTTTTGGATTGGAGCTCTCTTATTGATATCGGTAATTTGTTTTTCTGGTTTTGATGGTGATTAGTGGAACATATAGTTTAATAACTCTATTGATTTTGAGCAAGAAAATGTTATAATGGTCTTTGGCAGTGTTACAGCCAGAGAATAGAATTTGCCAATCAAGAGATGAGACATTGGTGTCTATGAGATCATAGCTGACTTTTTTGAAGTTGTAGTTGTAGATACCCAACAAATTACCCATATCAATAAGAAAGCTCCAATCCAAAAGAAAATCCCACTGGTGAAAATAATTATTTTGGTGATTTTGTAAGGGTATATATTGAGACAAAAGTCACTTTTGGAAAAGGATTATTTTATTTGTAGTCCATAAATTAAGTTTAAGCTGTTACAGAAGATGAGGTCGAGGCAGTTGTTGAGTCTAGTGTTGTTAGTTACTAATTGATCTAGACCTAGATTTGTAACAGCATTGTATAGTGTTATATGAATGGGTTCAGTTGTACATTTATTTATTGTCCAATTAATAAGAAGTAGGTTGAGGTCACTAAGAAAGATGAGAGGTATGGGCAGGAGGCTGCCCATGTTAGTAGTAAAGTTAATTTGTTCGCATATGTGATATCATAGTCAGGGGCTCTGTAACATAGTAAGAAGAAAAGTGTGGTGTTTAAGGACAGTTCACAGACAATAGTTTCCAGAAGAGCAAGTTCATGTGCAACTTGAATATTTTTTAGGTTTAGTGACTTTTTGTAGAAGATAGCTACTCCACCACCGCTGTGGGTTTTGTGGTAAATGTGATAGTCTCTTATTGTGATAATGGAGTCAGGGAGGGATATGTTCATCCATGTTTCATAGACAAATATGATGTCAAATGTAGCAGTATTTATGAAGAGGAGGAATTCAGATATTTTGTTTATGATGCTTCTTGCATTTATTAGTTTGCATTTGAGGTCAGTAGTGGTTAGTATTGAGGAAGTAAGGGGCATGCAAACCTAGTTTTGGTGATGGTTGGGTGGATGTTTTGGATGATGGAAGGTTGGATGTTTTGGGTGATGGAGGGTTGGATGGACTATATAGCCCGCTGCAAGGATACTAGTAGTCCTTGACTTATAGCCATTCATTTAAAGATGTTTCAAAGTTATGACGGTATTGAAAAAAAGAGTTATGATCCATCTTCAAACTATGATCATGTGATCACAATTTGGTTCCAGTTTCCAACAAAGTCAATTGGGGAAGCTGGATTTTCTTATCA
Source organism: Ahaetulla prasina (assembly GCF_028640845.1). Taxonomy (NCBI): domain Eukaryota; kingdom Metazoa; phylum Chordata; class Lepidosauria; order Squamata; family Colubridae; genus Ahaetulla; species Ahaetulla prasina. The sequence goes on along the minus strand of NC_080542.1, from coordinate 134,721,420 downwards.
ACCATGGTAAAAATGGTTGTAAAATTGGCTCTAGTCACATGACGATTTACTCAACAAGCACAATGTTTAGTAACCAAAATTCTAGTCCACAATGTGGACTAGATGCTTCTTACTAAAAAGGCAGTTTTATCTCTTCGGTGAACAATGCCTAACCAAGTTGCAACTGTTCTTGGGTATCTAAGTTGTATGCCTAGGTGTATAGACTAACTTCACATCATAAACAGAAATCTGACACCAACTAGATATTATTCTTAAATTAATACATTTGTACCACATTCAAATCAGAGGATTATTTGTGTAAAGGCTATGCTTCAATTTTATAAGGTACTTAAATCAGAAAAAAATATTACATTTACTTGCTACAACGTGTAATTTCATTTGGCAATTTATATAGTGATGAGGACAGTTCTTGACATTCAGTTTTAGCTTAATTTTAATAGTGTTGTTAGTCTTTTATTATGATACAATAATATACCTATTTACAATTGAGTCAGTCTGGTGTAATAGTGAAGGCATCAGCATAGAAACTAGGAACCTATGAATTCTAGTCCTGCCTTGGGCATAAAATCAATTGGATGACCTTGGACAAGCTAGTTTCTCTTAGCTCTAGGAAGGTTACAATGGTAAACCATTTCTAAAAAATCTTGTTAGGAAAACTGCAGCAGCTTTTCCAGGTAATTTGGGGAATTGGACATGATTAAATGAATGAAAAATTGCAACTTGTTAATGATATATTGTACAGCTATAATCTCAGGTGTATGGTTCTATATTATATTTTTTTCTTATATTTTTTCAACTGTTTGTCATTGTCTTTTGTACTTGATTAAATAATTTCTTCAAAATGTTCAATAAAATAACACTTAAAATATTTGCCTCTGTTTATTTTGATACAACACAGAGATAGAACAAACAGGTAACCTTGTGAAGAAATGGATGCAAAACTTCAAAAAGTTACAACAATGGGAAGAATTATGGACTAAAGCAATAAAATTTACACCAAGTAATAATTAGAGGGATGCGGTGGCTCAGGGGCTAGGATGCTGAGCTTGTTGATTGAAAGGTCGGCAGTTTGAATCCCTAGTGCTGCCGTGTAATGGGGTGAGCTTCCGTTACTTGTCCCATTACTTGTCCCAACCTAGCAGTTTGAAAGCACGTAAAAAATGCAAGTAGAAAAAATAGGGGCCACCTTTGGGGAAAAAGTAACAGTGTTCTGTGCACCTTTGGTGTTGAGTCATGTTGGCCACATGATCATTGAGATGACTTCGGACAGCGCTGGCCCTTCGGCTTTGAAATGGAGATGAGCACTGCCCCCTAGAGTCAGGAATGACTAGCACATATGTGCGAGGGGAACCTTTACCTTTACCTTAATTACTTGAAGGAAAATTGGTTACAAAGTATTTTATACAACCCATCAGTATTATATAAGACAGATAATTAATACAACCAATAAGTGTTAGAAATGTCTTGAAAAAGAAGGAATATTTTATCACGGGTGGTGGACATATAAAAAATGGAAGTAAGATGGAAAGAAAAAAAGTACCCCTCCCCCCAAAAAAGTACCTGCATAGTGTAATGCAGAAATTCTTGGAATTTAAATGTGAAATGTAATTACATCTTCTTCTATTAGATATGATTTCGAAAATAATTTCAAAGAACATGAGCAAAATTCTTCTGTATTTTTAATTTGAAAAATTAATTTGAAACTTAACTTGAAGAATGCAGCAATAGCTAAACTTAATTTGAAGTACACAGCAATAGCTGAACTATACACAATTGAATTTTAAGTAAATTTAAACAAGAATGGTTCTTATAAAGGACAATATTTGTAGCTCAGCTTGAAATGATTGGTCCTTGGTGTCCTCTGAGGTTGACTGTTTTCTTGCAGATGTTTCATCACCGGTGACTAGTATTGATGATGTTACCTAGTTTGGGCAATGAAGCAGGGATGAAATCCAGCAGGTTCTGACAGGTTCTGGAGAACCGGTAGTGGAAATTTTGAGTAGTTCAGAGAACCGGCAAAGAGAACTTCTGGCTGGTCCCAGAGTGGGATGGGAATAGGGATTTCGCAGTATTCTTCCCCTGGAGTGGGGTGGGAATGGAGATTTTGCAATATTCTTCCCCCAAGAGTGGGGAGGGAATTGGGATTTTGCAGTATCCTTCCCTTGCCATGTCTACCAAGCTACGCCCACAGAACCAGTAGTAAAAATAAAATTGGATTTCACCACTGCAATGAAGTGTTAGTTACTAGCATTAATGATGTTACCTAGTTAGGATAATGAAACGTTTTCAAGGAAACAACCAAGCTCAGATAGCACCAAGGACCCTTCATTTCAACCCTGAGCTACAAATGTTCTCCTTTATAGGAACCATCCTTGCTTAAATTTAGTTAAAATTCCATGGTGCACAGTTGAGCTATTCCTGTGTTCTTCAAATTAAGTTTCTAATCAGATATTTTTGAAATCATGTCTTTCTTCCAATATTGAGCTTGGTTGTTTTATTGCAGATTTTTTCATTACCCAAACTAGGTAACATCATCACTGCTAGTCACTAGAACTAATGATGTTATTTAGAATAGGTAATGGAATGCTAGTCACTAGCTCTGATGATATTACCTAGTTTGCGTAATGACACATCTGCAAGAAAACAACCAAGTTCAGAGAGCACTAAGGACCTCTCAATGAATTTAGAATAGATTTTTTTTTTTTTATTGGCCAAGTGTGATTGGACACACAAGGACTTTGTCTTGGTGCATATGCTCTCAATGTACATACAAGAAAATATATGTTCATCAAGAATCATAAGGTACAATATTTAATGATAGTCATAAGGTACAAATAAGCAATCAGGAAACAATATCAATATAAATCGTAAGGATACAAGCAACAAAGTTACAGTCATACAGTTATAAGTGGAAGGAGATGGGTGATGGGAACGATGAGAAGATTAATAGTAGTGCAGACTTAGTAAATAGTTTCACAGTGTTGAAGGAATTATTTGTTTAGCAGAGTGATGGTGGGAAAAAACTGCCCTTGTGTCTAGTTGTTCTGGTGTGCAGTGCTCTATAGCGTCATTTTGAGGGTAGGAATTGAAACAGTTTATATCCAGGATGCGAGGGGGTCTGTAAATATTTTCACAACCCTCTTTTTGACTTGTGCTGTATACAATGATTCCTATACATACAACACATCATACAGGTCTCTCTGAGCTTGCTTCTTTTCAGACTTCTCTTTTCAACCCTAAGATACAAATATTTTTCTTTATTGACATATCACACAACATGGCAAATGTATAATCATTAGAGTTTGGCTTCTAAACTCTACAAATAATTTAAATTAGCAGATGTATAAGAAAAGGGGAGTCAGAAACCCAACAGTTATTTTTTTTATTTTCCTACTTTTTGGGTATTTAATTCTTCTTATGTTTGTTCTGTTTATCTTTTTTTAATTAACAGGTACTATTTACACACACACAGGGACACGGTGTCTCAGGGGCTAGGACGCTGAGCTTGTCGATCGAAAGGTCGGCAGCTCAGCGGTTCGAATCCCTAGTGCTGCCGTGTAACAGGATGAGCTCCTGTTACTTGTCCCAGCTTCTGCCAACCTAGCAGTTTCGAAAGCATGTAAAAATGCAAGTAGAAAAAATAGGGATCACCTTTGGTGGGAAGGTAACAGCGTTCCGTGCATCTTTGGTCATGCCAGCCACATAACCACGGAGACGTCTTCGGACAGCGCTGGCTCTTCGGCTTTAAAACGGAGATGAGCACCGCCCCCTAGAGTCGGCAACGACTAGCACATATGTGCGAGGGAAACCTTTACCTTTTTATTTACACACACACACACACACACACCATGTAACAATATAAGGACCACTAAAATTAAGTAATCAGTTTAAAATTGAATCCTCTAGCATAACAATCATTTTTATATGAATTGTAGTGATTCTTTTTCAAATTTTACACTCAATTTTGGATGAAAAAGGCAAAATGATTTTAGGTTTGTGATATTGACATCTAAACTGTAATTAACATCAATAGAATATTTTTATTTTTCTCTTTCCTATACTTAATATTCTAAGCTATCTATAAAATAGAATGTTAATAAAAGTCAATCACATTATACAAACATCAACATTTTGAAACCACATGGATTTAATAAAACTGTAATAAATAATAACATAACTGCTAACTGCTAAAAACCTAACTGCTGTGTTCCCATAGAAGAAGTGTTTGCCTCTGGATGTTTAGAAGAGTCCGCTTCAACAGGCTTAAATCAAAGGAAACATAAAAAGTTTGAGAAGTTCTCAAGAAATAAGATACTGGAAGTACAATTTTCTATTATTATCATTACTATTTGTCAGTGAAAAATTGATGAAATGTTTATCCAACCATTGGAGGCACAGAGGAAGCCTTCAAATGGTTTCAGAGTTTAAAGGAACATGCATTGGAAAATAAGATGGGACTATTATACAGCAGATGTCTACCAGAAAATAGCTAATATTTTCAAGAAGAAAATCAGGAAAACTTTCATGCAGTGGAACCTTAGGTTCATAAGGTGGAAGATAAAAATATAAAGAAATGTTAATATTACTTAATAATGCCTTGGTAAGGCTACACTTGGAATACTGCATCCAGTTTTAGTCGCTACAATGTAAAAAAGATGTTAAGACTCTAGAAAGAGTGCAGAGAAGAGCAACAAAGATGATTAGGGGACTGGAGGCTAAAATATATAAACAACGGTTGCTGGAATGGGGTATGTCTAGTTTAATGACAAGAAGGAGTAGGGGAGACATGATAGCAGTGTTCCAATATCTCAGGGTTGCCACAAAGAAGAGGGAGTCAAGCTATTCTCAAAAGCACCTGAGGGCAGGACAAGAAGCAATGAGTGGAAACTAATCAAGGAGAGAAGCAACTTAGAACTAAGGAGAAATTTCCTGACAGTTAGAACAATTAATCAGTGGAACAACTTGCCTCCAGAAGTTGTAAAATGGAAGTTTTTAAAAAGAGATTGGATATAGAGTTTCCTGCCTAAGCAGAGGGTTGGACTAGAAAACCTCCAAGGGTTCTTCCAACTCTTCTCTTCTCTTCTCTTCTCTTCTCTTCTCTTCTCTTCTCTTCTCTTCTCTTCTCTTCTCTTCTCTTCTCTTCTCTTCTCTTCTCTTCTCCTCTCCTCTCCTCTCCTCTCCTCTCCTCTCCTCTCCTCTCCTCTCCTCTATTCCACTCCACTCCACTCCACTCCACTCCACCCCACTCCACTCCACTCTAGTCTATTCGTAATAAAAAGGTTTTGCAGGCTATGGTACTCATAAGAGTATTCATATTTAGCAGCCTCTTGGCAAGCTGGAACAATAGACAAAACCTAACCCAGCTGCATCGATGAGGAATTAGGTAGATAAAATCAAGTCTCGAATACAGGATGGAAGAGACTATCATGGATAACTATACATGCAACAAATACCTGAGGTTCTTGGTAATTCATTACTTGAACTCGTGTCAATAATATTATATGGCTGTATTTCTGTTCAACAGTGGAAGAGAAGGAAAAGAAAGAGAAAAGTGGTAAACTCTCATTCACTGGATGTATTTTAGTTATAGTTGGATGACCATTTATTAGTGTGACCATTTATAACTGTGGCGCGACAGCTACCCCAATACCTGGATGAAGATGTCTATCTAGACCCGTTCCAGTCCGGCTTCCGACCCGGATACAGCACGGAGACAGCTTTGGTCGCATTGGTGGATGATCTCTGGAGGGCCAGGGCCAGGGGGTACTCCTCTGCCCTGGTCCTATTAGACCTCTCAGCGGCTTTTGATACCATCGACCATGGTATCTTGCTGCGCCGGTTGGGGGGATTGGGAGTGGGAGGACCGTGTACCGGTGGTTCTCCTCCTATCTCTCCGACCGGTCGCAGACGGTGTTGACAGGGGGGCAGAGGTCGACCGCGAGGTGCCTCACTTGTGGGGTACTGCAGGGGTCGATTCTCTCGCCCCTGCTGTTCAACATCTACATGAAGCCGTTGGGTGAGATCATCAGTGGCTTCAGGGTGAGATACCAGCAGTACGCTGATGACACTCAGCTGTACTTTTCCACCCCGGGCCACCCCAATGAAGTTGTTGAAGTGCTGTCCCAGTGTTTGGAAGCCGTACGGGTCTGGATGGGGAGAAACAGGCTCAAGCTTAATCGCTCCAAGACGGAGTGGCTGTGGATGCCGGCATCCCGATTCAGTCAGCTGCAGCCGCGGCTGACTGTTGGAGGCGAGTTACTGGCCCCAAAGGATAGGGTGCACAACTTAGGCGTCCTCCTGGATGATCGGCTGTCATTTGAAGATCATTTGACGGCCGTCTCCAGGAGGGCCTTCCACCAGGTTCGCCTGGTTCGGCAGTTGCGCCCCTTTCTTGATCGAGATGCCTTGTGCACAGTCACTCATGCGCTCGTTACCTCTCGCTTGGATTATTGTAATGCTCTCTACATGGGGCTCCCCTTGAAGTGCACTCGGAGGCTTCAGCTAGTCCAGAATGCAGCTGCGCGGGTGATAGAGGGAGCTACGCGTAGCTCCCACGTAATACCGCTCCTGCGCAGACTGCACTGGCTACCTGTGGCCTTTCGAGTGCACTTTAAAGTGTTGGTTATGACCTTTAAAGCACTCCATGGCTTAAGGCCTGGGTACTTACGGGACCACCTGTTGTTACCACATGCCTCCCACCGACCCGTACGCTCTCACAGAGAGGGACTTCTCAAGGTGCCATCCGCCAAACAATGTTGGCTGGCGGCCCCCAGAGGAAGGGCCTTCTCTGTGGGGGCTCCCACACTCTGGAACGAGCTTCCCCCGGGTTTACGCCAAATACCTGACCTTCGGACTTTCCGTCGCGAACTGAAGACACATCTTTTCATTCGCGCGGGGCTGGCTTGAATTGAATTTTATTAATTTTAAATTTTAAATTTTTATTAATTAATTTTAAATGGGGTTTTTTAGTCTAGTATATTTTAACCTATCAGGCTAATTTTAAAATAAGTTTTTTAATCTGCTTTTTAAATTGTATATTGTATTATCTGTTTTATTTTTGCCTGTACACCGCCCTGAGTCCTTCGGGAGAAGGGCGGTATAAAAATCAAATAAATAATAATAATAATAATAATAATTAGGGATGCTGTAGTAATTGATTCTTACTTTGGGCATGGAGTTGGGCTTGTCGTTCTTCAAGGTTACTTAGAAACTTAGATTCTCTGATTTTATAAGCCCTTGAAATGAATTGTTTTCATCATAATGTTATTGCCATTAAATAGTTTCAGAAGAAATTTGTATGTTCTTTCTATATGAATTTCTCTCTCTCTCCCTCCCTCTCTCTCTCTCTCTCTTTCTTTCTCTCCTTCTCCTTCCTTCCTCCTTCCTTCCTTCCCACCCACCCACTCTCCCTCTTGAATGGTAGTAGCAGAGCCACAAATGGAAGAATGGTATATCTCAATTATCTGGGAGACTATCAAATCATATATTTTATTTTTATTTATTTATTTTTGTCAAGCATGTATTTTATGATAGGTACTAGTGTAAACATAATTATAAACACATGTATGAATAAAAGAAAACATTAGGAGCTGGACAGTAGGCATGCTGGTGTGTTTATGCACGCCCCTTATAGACCTCTTAGGAATGTTGTGAGGTCTATAGTAGACAATCTAAGATAAAAGTTTTGGGGAAGAATCCACAGTCAGGTAGTGCATTCCAGGCGTTGGCAACTCTATTAATGAAGTCGTATTTTCTGCAGTCTGGTTTGGTATTGTATTGTATTCTGCAATATAGTTTGGTATTATCATGGCATACTGTAGTTTCTTTTTTGGAAAAATAGTTAATAAATGTTCATATTAATAAATACATGCAATTGGCCACCCCTTTTCATGCTATCATAACATAACATAACATAACATAACATAACATAACATAACATAACATAACATAACATAACATAACATAACATAACATAACATAACATAACATAACATAACATAACATAACATAACATAACATAACATAACAACAGAATTGGAAGGGACCTTGGAGGTCTTCTAGTTCAACCCCCTGCCCAGGCAGGAAACTCTACACTATTCCAGACAGATGGCTATCCAACATTTTCTTAAACATTTCCAGTGTTGGAGCATTCACAACTTCTGTAGGCAAGTTGTTCCACTTATTGATTGTTCTAACTTAACAATCACTGAACATTATTTGAAACAGAGATTTGAGCTGCTGTTTTATATGGAAGCTGTGTATCTTCCACAACATCTATGTTCTGCAGCGTTGGGCTCATTATTTTTCTCTAAACAAGTGCAGAGATTTGCATTTGAATGCCATTTTAGAAATTATTCAATGGTACTTTACAGAGCGACAGTTTTAGGGATGTTGAGATTTTTTGCAAATTAATATTGTAAATTAGCTGTTCTATTTCTCGCAGGCAATTGTGCAAATCAAAATTTAGCTATCCAACATTTTCATTTGTTTAATCGTTGCAATATAGTTTCCAGCAGTCTGAAGAGAAAATGTATATTTAACTTTATATTTGGAAACATTTTTCCCAAAACAGATACATATTAAAGCTGGAGTACAACTGAATTATTGAGCAGATGAGCAGAAAGAATAGATTTGTACATCTGTTTGTAGTTTAAGAACTCTGATCTAAGACCATAATATAGTTTTCGTTGTTCCATTCAGTCACTTTATCACTGAAGCAAGTTAACTTGCTTTAACTTATAGCCAGTGTGGTTTGCCAACTCTATGTATGTTGGATCATTTTGGACATTCTGGTATTTGAAATGGCAGGAGAAAAAACATGATGACAAGAAAAAAAGTGGTTTCAACATTATAAATAAGATACTCATTAGCACTGTTGGTGAAAAGCCTCCAACCTCCCTGAATTTCAACACTCATTCTCATTCAACTCTTATTCAGCTAAAGTTGTGTTTGTTAACCGCAACAACTTTAAGATGCATGGATTTCAATTCCCATAGTTCCCCAGCCAGTATAGCTGATTATAGTTCGTTCTCTCTCTCCCCCCCCCTCCTTCTCTGTTTCTCTCTCCCTCCCTCCCTCCCTCTTAGATAGCCATCTATCCATCTAGTTGTCATCATCATTGTCATCATCATCTCTCTTTCTCTCTCTATCATCATCTAGTTAGCTAGCTGTCACCATCATCATTGTCACCTATCTATCATCCATCCATCTATTTATCTATCATCTATCCATCTAGCTATCTTCTAGCTATCATCAAGGTATCATCATCATTATCTATCATCTATACTGCATTCTAGCTGGCTATCATCTATCCTCTAGTTCAGAGGTTTCCAACCTTACCAGCTTTGTTGATCAGTCAGGGGAGGGGAGGGAGATGGGATGGTTCCACGCAAGTGGCATGTGAGTGCATCTGCAGCCCCATTTTTGCAATTGTTGGGCATGTGCACTTGCCATTTCCACAAATGGAGCTGTGCACGCATGCTCACCCATCCACTGTGCATGCAAGTGGAGTGACGCACTTGCACACACTTGCGCACCACTTCCATGGTCCAGTTCTGAGTGTCCCACTGCCTGGTAGTGGGCCGCCAACCATGGACTGGGGACTCCTGATCTGCCTGTCTGTCTCTATCTGTCTGTCTCTGTCTGCCTCTGTCTGTCTGTCCATCTATCATCTATCTATTATACAATAGTTGCTGAGGTTGAGAAACATTGATCTAAGGAACTGTTTATTTTATTTATTTATTTATTTATTAATCATATATAAGATTACAAGTAAAACTATAAACATAATTTATAGTGTCGTGCCTCTGTGGCCTCTGACCCGGCGCAGATCACAACCGGCTCCTTGGTTCTCCGAGGAGCTGAGAGGGATGAAACGCCGGAGAAGACCGCCTAGAGAGCTCCTGGAGGTCTAGCCGTTTAGAGGCTGATTGGACACTAGTTAGGTCCTATACTAGGACCTACCTAGTGGCACTGAGGGAAGCGAGGCGTTGCTACGCCTCCTCCCTCATTGCGTCGGCAGATAACCGCCCAGCCGCCCTGTTTCGGGTGACCCGTTCCCTCCTTCACCAGGGGGAGCGGGATGACCCGTTGCAGGGACGTGCTGAGGAGTTTAATGGTTATCTATACGATAAAATCGTTCAGCTTCGAGACGGTCTAGACCAAAATTGCGGCGATTCAGATGAGGCGCCTGAGGGTGGTCTTGGTGACATTTTCTGGGATGAGTTTGACCCTGTGGCTCCCAAGGACATGGACAGGTTATTGGGTAGGCTGAATGCCACCACGTGTTTACTGGACCCGTGCCCCTCCTGGCTGGTGCTGGCCACTCAGGAGGTGACACGAGGCTGGCTCCAGGCGATTACGAGTGCCTCCTTGTTGAGGGAGTCTTCCGCCGCCTTGAAAGAGGCGGTGGTGAGGCCCCTCCTCAAGAAGCCTCCTGACCCGCTGTCTTAGGTAATTATCGTCCGGTCTCCAACCCGCTCGCGCGAAGGTTGTAGAGAGTATGGTGGCATATCAGTTTCTGCACCTGGATGAAACTGTCTATCTAGACCTGCTCCAGTCCGGTTTCCGCCCGGCTACAGCACGGAGACGGCTTTGGTCGCGTTGGTGGATGATCTCTGGAGGGCCAGGGATAGGGGTTGTTCCTCTGTCCTGGTCCTATTAGACCTCTCAGCGGCTTTCGATACCATCGACCATGGTATCCTGCTGCGCCCGTTGGAGGGATTGGGAGTGGGAGGCACCGTTTATCGGTGGTTCTCCTCTATCTCTCCGACCGGTCGCAGACGGTGTTGACAGGGGGCAGAGGTCGGCCCGGGCGCCTCACTTGTGGGGTGCCGCAGGGGTCGATTCTCTCGCCCTTTCTGTTCAACATCTACATGAAGCCGCTGGGTGAGATCATCAGTGGCTTCGGTGTGAGGTACCAGCTGTACGCTGATGACACCCAGCTGTACTTTTCCACACCGGGCCACCCCAATGAAGCTATCGAAGTGCTGTCCCGGTGTTTGGAAGCCGTACGGGTCTGGATGGGGAGAAACAGGCTCAAGCTCAATCCTTCCAATACAGAGTGGCTGTGGATGCCGGCATCCCGGTACAGTCAGCTGAGTCCTCGGCTGACTGTTGGGGGCGAGTCACTGGCCCCAATGGAGAGGGTGTGCAATCTGGGCATTCTCCTGGATGAACGGCTGTCTTTTGAAGACCATTTGACGTCTCCGGGAGAGCTTTCCACCAGGTTCGCCTGGTGCGCCAGTTGCGCCCCTTTCTAGACCGGGATGCCTTATGCACGGTCACTCACGCCCTCGTGATGTCTCGCCTGGATTACTGCAATGCTCTCTACATGGGGCTCCCCTTGAGGGGCATCCGGAGGCTTCAGTTAGTCCAGAATGCGGCTGCGCGGGTGATAGAGGGAGCCCCTCGTGGCTCCCGTGTGACACCTATCCTGCGCAGACTGCACTGGCTACCTGTGGCCTTCCGGGTGCGCTTCAAGGTGTTGGTGACAATCTTTAAAGCGCTCCATGGCATAGGGCCGGGCTATTTACGGGACCGCCTACTGCTACCAAATACCTCTCACCGACCCGTGCGCTCTCACAGAGAGGGACTCCTCAGGGTGCCGTCAGCTAGGCAGTGCCGTCTGGCGACACCCAGGGGAAGGGCCTTCTCTGTGGGGGCTCCCACCCTCTGGAACGAACTCCCTCCAGGACTTTGTCAACTTCCGGACCTCCGAACCTTTCGTCGCGAGCTTAAAACACACTTATTCATCTGCGCGGGACTGGATTAGATTTTAAAGTTATTGGTTTTAAGGGGTTTTTACTATTTATATTGTTTTTAATAATTTGGCAATAGAATAAGTTTTTTAATCGTCATTTTTTAATCTATATTTATATGTATTTTAATTGCCTGTGAACCGCCCTGAGTCCTTAGGGAGATAGGGCGGTATATAAATATGAAAAATAAAAATAAATAAATAAATAAATAATTTGGATACATGAAAAGAGTAAGTAAAAAGGAATATTAGGACAGGAATAGTAGGCACGCAGGTGCGCTTATGCACGCCCCTTACAGACCTCTTAAGAACGGGGTGAGATTAACAGTAGACAGTTTAAGCTTAAAGTTTTTGAGGTTTTGGGAAGAAACTACGGAGTCAGGTAATGCATTCCAGGCATTGACCACTCTGTTACTGAAGTCATATTTTCTGCAATTGAGTTTGGAGTGGTTTACCTTGAGTTTGTATTTGTTGTGTACTCATGTATTGTTGTGGTTGAAGCTGAAGTAGTCATTGACAGGTAAGACATTGTGGTAGATAATTTTATGTACTATGCTTAGGTCAGACTGAAACAATAGTAGCATCCTCGAGAGATACAGTGTACATGGAATGAGCTATTCCGAGCCACACTGATTGAAGCTATGAAGTATGGTATATAAAAAGAGAATGAAGCTTTCAGCTACGGAGTTTTACCAAAATCAACTACTATCCTTTTGACAGGAAAAAGAAGAGAGCAAGGCAAAACACTACTTAATATATGCAAATAGTATGCTGTGTAGGAATTTTTTTAAAAAAAATCCCTGCAGTGATTCATTATTATCACTTGGTGAAATATTAACACCCCAAATATGCTTTCACATAGCCTGTTTTCCTCCTATATTAGAAGAATAAATCAATACCTTATGTTATTACATCCAGATGGCAGGAAGCCTATAGTGAGTTTTGATGGAACTATGTATGTATGTATGTATGTATGTATGTATGTATGTATGTATGTATGTATGTAGGTCTTTGGTTATTCGGGTTTTCTCCCACGTAAAATTGGAAGTGTCTTGGCGACGTTTCGACGAAGTCTCATTCGTCATCTTCAGGCTTCAGCTTCGTGCTTCTGGGAGCAATGTATGATCGCAGCTGTTTCTTCCTTTTAACTGCTAGTGGGGGTTTGAACTGATTGGGTGGGAACTTGGCTGTGCTCTGATTGGATGGGTTTTTTGTGCTCTGGGGGTGTGTCCTGTTTCGGTGGGGGCTTGGTTGTGCTCAGATTAGTCTGAGCTGCAGGGGGATTTGAGCTGGTGAGCTGCATAGCTGTTGTTTGGCTTCGTGTTCATGTTCGTGCTACATCTTCATAGTGAGTGTCAGTCTGCTGCATGTATGGATTGGAGGGGTTTGAAATGGCTAATGTTGCAGCTGTGGTCTGGCTTCTGGTCCTTGGTCGTGCTTCATCATCAGTGCAAGTTTGGGTCTGCTTTCTGGGTGGATGTGTGGTGGTGCCATTTGGAAACCCGCCCTTACTGACAAATGAGTCCCTAACATGAGGAATGACACCAGACCCACACTCACGAGGTCCACACAGGATGTCACCACCACACATCCACCCAGAAAGCAGACCCAAATCCACACTGATATTTTTTCCCTGACTAGGGAGAAAAGATACTGCTCTCAGTGAGGGTTTATTGACTTTCAAGGACTGGACACATCACAGCAGAGCAAATAATTGTACCATTGGCTGTTGCTCTGGATTAACCCTCCTAGGCCTTGCAAATTAATGATGACATGTAAATATGTCTTTAGTAGTCCTTAAAATAGCCCAAAGTTTCAGAAGTTTGTGAACTGTCATATAACCTTTGATTCCTTTCCGAAGTCCCTACACTGGTTAGGTTTACCCTAAATGCTGACTCAACATCATTATTCTTTTAGTTGCTACTGAGCAACAGCCCAAGCTCTTAAGCCAAACTCCAGACTTGAACCAATACACAATGGACTGCTGACCATAGATTGTAGTCCTGGCAGTTAACTCTGAGCCTTTTTGCTTGCCTATAGTAGCCATATATTCTAGATGTCTCTTTCTGCTTCTTGTCTACATACCCATATTTTTCTGACTAAAGGCTTGGGTGGCGTGAGGCTGCCTATGAATGTCAGCACATTCCTAAAAATGGCAGGGTGGCATTAAGCAGAAACACCAGTGTAGATGTTTGTGAGTTCCATGTAGTGGGTTGAATGAATGAATGAATACATGAACAGATAAATGAGTAAATGAATGAATTGATTAATTGATTAATTCTGCAAGTTAATTTATACATTCTCAAAGTTACTGAGGTTCAGAAACACTGTTTTAGAGAAATGTGGAAAAATTGTTTGCCCAATTTTCTATCCTCTAAAGTCAGCGGAAGTCTTCAAAATGCCATTTAGTCCGAAATCACTGCCTTGATGGTAATAACCTTGTGCACGACTTTCAAAGTTTTTGCCAATAGCTTAACCATACTTAAACCATGAGTCGTGGTGGTACAGTGGTTAGAATTCAGCAGGGGTGAAGCTGTTTTATGACTTGTGAAATCTAACTCTCAGAATTCCTGAGCCAACCATGCAAGTGAAGTTCATTCAGTCTTCCATATTTCCAAGGTTGGTAAAATTAGGACTCGTATTGCTGGGGGCAATATGCTGACTTTGTAAACCACTTAGAAAGTGCTGTAAAGCACTATGAAGCAGTATACTGCTGATATTACTTTATTATCTTAAACCTACCCCAAATGTTACAATAGACAAATCTCTGTAAGATATGAAAAAACATTAATGAAGTATCACATTCCCAAAGTCCCTTTTTTGCTTATAATCAGCTTTATTCATTCATTCATTCATTCATTCATTCATTCATTCATTCATTCATTCATTCACTTACTCATTCAATTTTCATGGCTACCCACTCAGCATACATTAATGAAGTACCACATCCCCAAAGTTCTTTTTTTGTGTGCTTATAATCAACTTCCTCCTTCCTTCCTTCCTTCCTTCCTTCCTTCCTTCCTTCCTTCCTTCCTTCCTTCCTTCCTTCCTTCCTTCAATTTTCATGGCTACCCACTCAACATACAGTGAACTGAAACAATTAAAACACATGAAATACATCCTACTTGGGAAAGAAAGCTTTAATGCCTTATAAAAGGACACAGGAGTTATTCAGCATTTGAATCTTGGAAGATATACCATTCTACAAGGCAGATATGGCAACAGAGAAGGAATGTTTCATAGTTCCCATTAATTATATTATTTAATCAAAGGGTACTAAAGCATGAGAAACATCCCAGATCTCATGGAATGGGCAGAAAAAAAAATCAAACACAGGTGGTCTTGCCAATGATTTACATGTTGTTTACATAGCTCTCCATATGATGGAAAAAAAGATGCAGGTGTCGTGTCCCACTCCTCCGCTGACGGCCAGGTCGGGGAAGTCCATATCAAGCGTGCCTCTGCAGCTCTGCCGAAGTCCTATCAGAGTTCTCAAGGCAGGCAGGAGACCAGGAAGTGACTTCAGCAATCCAAGTTAGACTTTGCCTGACTCAGAGAATGCCAGAAAGCAGATCCTTTATATAGACCATGGGGTGTGGCACTTATCCAGGCCTGCCCCTCCCTTCCTTTTGCTGATGTCGCCTCTCTACTCTCCGGAAGCGAGGATCTCTCCAGCCTCCAGCTGTTGGTAATCTTAGCTCATGACTGGCTTCACATTCTTCAGGCTCACATGCTGTGGGGGAGGGGTTTAGTTGCTCTGTTTGCCTGGGCATGGTGCCAGGGCTGGGGGCTGGAGGCATTCCAGGACATTCTTCCGAACTATCAGTGTCCAGCAGGAGATAAGAGGGGCCCGACTGTGGCAGGAGGAGCAAGCGAGACACAACAGCAGGGGTGAAATCCAACAGGTTCTGACAGGTTCTGGGGAACCGTTAGTGGAAATTTTGAGTAGTTCAGAGAACCGACAAATACCACCTTGGCTGGCCCCAGAGTGGGGAGGGAATGGGGATTTTGGTGTATCCTTCCCCTGGTGTGGGGTGGGAATGGAGATTTTGCAGTATCCTTCCTCTGCCACGCCCACCAAGCCATGCCCACCAAGACACATCCGCAGAACCGGTAGTTTAATAATTTGGATTTCATCACTGAAAAGATGGGATATTACAGTAATGAATAAAAAAAACAGAACAAAGTTCTAGCGGTAGGGCTGATGACAATAAAAAGAAGAGATGATCCAGCTGAGCCCATGGGTGGAGTCAAATGCATCATCAGTTTGGAATCCCTACACCCTCATAAGAGACCCAAGTCCAGCCCTTTTTGAAGTCTACTGCTTATCATCTGGCACCAATTTTGCCTTGACCATTGGAAGATCAGATTATTGTGTTTAGGTTGCATGGAATAAGCTCATAGGGCTTTTGAACTCTATTGTGGCTCCTGATTTCCTATGCCTGACAGAATGCTCACGTAATGCCTGTCAAGATTGAACAGGCATGTATAAAAGAAATAGAAGATCATATCAGAACCATTTCTTTTTCACATGTTTTATGGAATGCTTTTCCCACCAATATGTTGGGCTGTATTCTCAAATATTTGCAATACAAATCTAGTTCATTATATTTATAAAAATAATGCTTCTTAACAAATGAATTTTGCATGATCCATCACAGTGATCCATTTGCAATTCTCCTTCCATATTACTGGGCTTCTAGAGTAGACATAACGATTGCTGTTTCTAACTATAGGGTCCATTGTAGACGATCACGGCTACATGCTGATTCCATAATTGCAGATGTTGGAGGAATGAAGGATAGGATGCTAGAGAGGATTGGAAAATTACAATATAAAGTTTACAAATTTAGTAACCCAGAGTAATAATTTTCTTGAAAAGCAAATAAATTTTCCAAGGATAACCAACAAATTATCTGAAGCAAGCATCCAAAAATATTGTCTCCAGTAAAGAGGATGAATCCATGGACAAACAAGGATGTAGAAAATGGACAATAGTGGCTGTGTCTGTAAAAGCAATAGTGGCTGTATCATTTTGTCTGCCTTCTTCATTCTTTTCACCCTAAACGTTACTATCCAAGCGTGGATTGATGGGAAAATGGGTACCATTATATTTAAAATCTGTTATAATGACACGGTCCACAATTGGGAGTTTGATTTAATGTTCTTTCATTTGCAATTTTAGTCCCATGGTGATGGTGGTGATGGGCTTTTTCTGGAGATTTTGTGACTTTGCAAAGATTGTGTAAACTGGAATAGCTGTTGGGATTTGTAAAATAGGAGCAGCACACCTGAGCTATTTTCTTGACTTCAGAATTGTTATACATGATTTTTTTTTGGGGGGTGTTGTTATTGAGAAGCTGTTAATTTATTGGGCCCTTATATAACCGTAACAAAGCTCATCAATCCGATTCAACAGCCAAGCCCTACAGGCTTATGCTAACCAGTGTGAAATGTTTAGCATAGCAGGATGTTCCCTTAGGGACTACGCAAGGATGTCAATATTACAAAGATGAATTAAATTGTATCCCAGTATTCCTTTCCCTTAATGCATTCATCAGCTAAGCCAACAGGTTAGCCTAGCGAAATGATCATAAAGGAGATTTATGCCATACCAAACAAGGAACTTACGAAGCGACAAACAGCTTGGATTTAAAATTCTTCATGAAATAGAGAGGATTCTACATTTCTGCCAAGTTCTCTCGTTGGCAAGAAATAAATCTGTAGGGATTATTCAAGCTAAGGTATAGCGGCCTCTATGGAATCTAGAACTCAGGATTCTATATTATGATGAGGTTTGTTTTGAACAAAAGTCTTCTCCCTTGAGGCATTTGGGCAGCACAAAGAGATTAATTTGTAGCAGGAAATCAAGAATAAAAATATTTGGAAGACAGGTAGTCCTCGATTTATGACCACAATTGTGCTCAAAATTGATGTTGCTAAGTGAGAAATTTGTTAAGTGAGTTTTTTCATTTGACAATTTTTCTTGCCACATTTGTTAAGTAAATCACTGCAGTTATTAAGTTAGTTTAACAGATTAACAGAGTTGGAAGGGACCTTGTAGGTCATCTAGTCCAACCCCCTGCCCAAGCAGGAGACCCCTACATCATAGCAGTCCAATCTCTTATTGAAAGTCTAAAGTGATGATGCTCCCACAACTTCTGAAGGCAACTTCTCTTCCATTGGTTGATAGTTCTTACTGTCAGAAAATTTCTCCTTATTTCCAGGTTGAGTCTCTCCTTGTTCAGTTTCTATCCATTATTCCTTGTCTGGCCTTCAGGTGCTTTGGAAAATAGCTTGACCCCTCCCCTCCTCTCTATGGCAGTCCCTCAAATATTGGAAGACTGATCTCATGTCTCCCCTGGTCCTTCTCTTCACTAGACTAGTGATGCCCAGTTCCTGCAACCATTCATTGTATGTTTTAGCCTCCTGTCCCCTCATCATCTTTATTGCTCTTCTCTGCACTCTTTCTAGAGTCTCAACATCTTTTTATAGTATGGTTGAATCTCTCCTTGATCAGTTTCCATCCATTATTCCTTGTCTGGCCTTCAAGTGCTTCGGAGAACACTTTGTGGCAGCCCCTCTAATATTGGAAGACTGCTTTCATGTCTCTCCCGATCATCCTCTTCACTAAACTAGCCATGCTCAGTTCCTGCAACCATTTAGTAGTAACATGGTTGTTAAAAGAATCTGGCTTCCCCATTGACTTTGCTGTTCAGAAGGTCACAAAAGGTAATCACATAACCTGGGATACTACAACAGTCATAAATATGAATCAGTTGCCTGCATCTGAATTTTGATTATGGGAATGCTGTAGCAGTCATAAGTATGATAAATGGTGATAAGTCACTTTTTTCATGCCATCGTAACTTCGGATGCTCACTAAACAAACTGTTGTAAGTTGAGGAGTACCTGTATTCTGCTTAGTTATTTCCAGAATGTTCACAATCATCAGTATTGATTATTTTTTATCACTGTACTAGGAAGAAATTGGCACAGTCTGTTTTATCTTGCTCCCAAGAGAACTTGGGCTTATAAAACATCTACAGGTAATCATCAACTTACAATCACAATTGGGAGCAGAATTGCAGTTGTTAAGCAAGGTGGTTATTAAGTGAGTCATGGCTGATTTTATGACCTTTTTTCCATGGACGAGTAAATCTCTCTGATTGTTAAGTGAATCATGCAGTTAAATGAAGCTGGCTTCACCCATTGACTTTGTTTGTCAGAAGCTGACAGGAAAGGTCACAAGTTGTCATTACATAAGCCCAGGAATTTGCTGCATGCAGCATGTGAATAGAATAGAATAGAATAGAATTTTATTGGCCAAGTGTGATTGGACACACAAGGAATTTGTCTTGGTGCATATGCTCTCAGTGTACATAAAAGAAAAGATACCTTCATCAAGGTACAACATTTACAACACAATTGATGGTCAATATATCAATATAAATCATAAGGATTGCCAGCAACAAGTTATAGTCATACAGTCATAAGTGGAAAGAGATTGGTGATGGGAACTATGAGAAAATTAATAGTAGTACAGATTCAGTAAATAGTCTGACAGTGTTGATGGAATTATTTGTTTAGCAGAGTGATGGCTTTCGGGGAAAAACTGTTCTTGTGTCTAGTTGTTCTGGTGTGCAGTGCTCTATAGCGTCGTTTTGAGGGTAGGAGTTGAAACAGTTTATGTCCAGGATGTGAGTGATCTGCAAATATTTTCATGTGGTATAGACATGGGCTTTTACTGGACACCTATGAATTTGTGGCAGAAGACAAAGATGAACACTCTTGCTATTAGTGTGTGCCATGAGACAATGTTGGAACATATGGCTACCTAACTCATTATCATTCTCTTGTTCATTTATTTATTGGCAGAATTCATAGTCTGTTCCAATCAGAATGGACTCTGGGCAGGTCACAACAAAATCATACTAAGGTAAGTACATGCTTTTTAGAACCCCAGTAAGCAAATACCCCACAGCAGCCGTGAAATCTATGTACCTTCCTTACTGGCTCGGAAGTGCACATGTACAAGCATCACATGCGTGCGCAGACCTTCTGCGCATGCGCAGATGGAAAAAAACACATTACTTCTTGGTTAAAACAGGAAGTAATGACACCCAGGCGGATGGCCAGAGCTTCACTCCACCATCACTACCAGATTGCCGAACTACCAGCCACGATCACTACCGGATCATGCGATCTGGTCTGATCTGGTAGCATTTCACCCCTGCACCACAGGTACCATAAATAACACTACAAGCCAGAATCCTTGCTGAAGCAACACTGCTTTGACTAGTTTATAAAAACTAAGGACATTCTAAGTTTGGGCTATTACTGAGCCTGTTGCCTGGTTCATGCCTGTCAGTCCTACTAGATTAAATCAATTGTATTGAGGTTGGGTATAATAACATAATGTTACAAGTTTGTGCTTTACATTCCCCTCCTTCTTATAGTTCAATCAATTAGGAAGGCCTGGTTCACTTCTGAATCTTATTATTCTGCATTCAAAATACTTAAGCCCTCTTATCTGGATAATGGTTCCTACATATATCCCCCAAGATCATCTTTCTTATGGTCTAAAACAGGAGTGTCAAATTCAAGGCTCATGGGCTGCATCCAGCCCACGGGGTGCTTAGATCTGGCCATGGGGCTGCCCTGTAAACAGTGAAGGGCCAGCCTGTGATCCAGTTCTACAGGGGAATTATTGAGTCTGTCATCTGCACCTCTATAACTGCCTGGTTTGGTTCTGCAAACCAACAAGACAGACACATACTTTAGAGAATAATTAGAACTGCAGAAAAAAAAAATAGCTACCAATCTGCCTTCCATTGAAGACTGTATACTGCACGAGTCAAAAAGAGGGCTGTGAAAATATTTGCAGACCCCTCACATCCTGGACATAAACTGTTTCAACTCCTACCCTCAAAATGATGCTATAGAGCACTGCACACCAGAACAACTAGACACAAGAACAGTTTTTTCCCCAATGCCATCACTCTGCTAAACAAATAATTCCCTCAAAACTGTCAAACTAGTTACTAAGTCTGCACTGCTATTAATCTTCTCATTGTTCCTATCACCCATTTCCTTCCATTTATGACTGTATGACTGTTGCTGGTATCCTTAAGATTTATATTGACTGTTTCCTTATGACTATCATTAAGTGTTGTACCTTATGATTCTTGACGAACATATCTTTTTTTTAATGTACACCGAGAGCATATGCACCAAGACAAATTCCTTGTGTGTCCAATCACACTTGGCCAATAAAGAATTCTGTTCTGTTCTGTTCTGTTCCATTCTGTTCCATTCCATTTCATTCCATTCTAGTATTTGCATTTGCAGTAACTATTTGCAACAGGAGCATTGTTGCAACACAATGGTGCAATTACAGCCAAATAAGACCAGCACCAAAGGGCCCAAATTATCATTGGAAAGCAAGAAAATAAATCCTTGCCACTTTCTTTGATAGATGTGATGGTCAGAATATGGCAGAACCCATTCAGCAAATGCTTTGGCACTTGCAAACTTGTTTCACCAGGGATGCTGATTGTCAATAACAGTCATACATTATTAATATCCCACAACACCTCTCAATGATCCGTATCAAGAAAGGTATATGGCAGTTTAAAACAATAGCTGCACCACTGTAAAAATGCACTATTTCTGTCCTATCTTTTCCAGTGTGAAAAGAAACATCATATTTGCAGGTTCTTCAAGTATTACAAAAGTTTGTAAAATCTTGTTTTGCAGATGCAGCTTCTCGCCATGGTGCCAATTTCAATTTCTCTGCAAAGGAAAAAAAAAAAAAGACTTATCGCACAGACGATTGAAATCCCTTTGTTGCAAGTGGACTGTTTAATTTCTGTAACATTTGTCTGTAGTTCAAGCAATTCCAGATTAATAAAAGACGCTTCAAATTGGACGTAAGGCTTGGTGTCAGCATTAAGAAGGGTACTAGCCCATTTTTTTCTGCAAAAGTCACTTAATCACAGACTATTTTTATAGATGTGTTCATTTAATAAGGTCTTCAGTGATCCAAAACATGTTGTAAAGTAGTAATAAATGCTTTGCTTAGGCCAATTATTATTTGTAGAGACCGATAAAACTGAACCGAGAGGAAAAGAGCTTGGAATAATTACGCTAGCACCAATTTTGCTTATGGAATGGGCTGGTTTCACTCTTTGTTTATGAGGAAAAACAAATTGTGATGAAGCAATGGTGGCTTGAACTATGATGTCATGTACTGCAGATAGAAGAAAGTTCCAAGTTTGGGGTCAAAACGTAGGTTAGACAGGGAGGGGACTGTGATTGAATGATCGGGCTTCTCCCTCCTCAGGTATGACAGACACTTCTTAGTTAAGACTATAATTGGAACCAGGACTCTGTCACTAAATGACAGTTAGAAAGTGGAAAATCACATGACCCTGCTAATTTATGACAGCAGTTTCAGCAGTTCTGGTTGCAGTCCTTAAGCGAATCACACACGGTCATTAAGTGCAATGTCACGTGATAAGACTTGAGACTTCCTGCCAGCTTCTCCATTGACTTTGCTTGCAAATATGTGATCACCATAAATGGGTGATAATAGTCGAACGCCCCAAATCATGATAATGTGGGAGTTGGAATGTCCAGCAGGATATTGGAATGGCTGCAAATTGAAGGACCAGCTGTAAATCTTCTACTTCAGCGGCATTAAAACTTTGAACACTAGCTGAAGAAGTTCCATTACATCTCAGTAGCACCACTTAACTCTAGCAGCTTATGAAAATGAGTATCACCTAGTCCTCAAACGGAGGTGGGGGGAGACAGACAGACAGACAGACAGACAGACAGACAGAGAGCAAGACAGAGAGAGATAGAGACCGAGAGACTGAGACCGACAGAGACCGACAGACACACACACAGAGAGGCAGAGAGACACACACACACACACACACACAGAGAGACAGAGAGACAAGAGAGACACAGAGAGACAGAGACAGAGATGGAGACAGACAGTGACACACACACAAAGACACAGACACACACAGAGAGACACAGAGACATAGAGAGAGACACAGAGAGAGAGAAAGAGAGAGAGACACAGAGAGAGAGACATACAGAGAAAGACAGAGAGAGAGACACACACACACACAGAGAGAGACACACACAGAGAGAGAGAGAGACATACAGAGAAAGACAGAGAGAGACACACAGAAAGAGACAGAAAGAGAGACAGAGAGAGAGACACACACACAGAGACACAGAGACATAGAAAGAGAAAGATACACACACACACACACACACACACACAGAGAGAGAGAGAGACATACAGAGAAAGACAGAGAGAGACACACAGAAAGAGACAGAGAGAGAGAGAGAGACACACACACAGAGACACAGAGACATAGAAAGAGAAAGATACACACACACACACAGAGAGACATGCTGAGAAAGACAGAGAGAGAGACACACACAGACAGACACAGAGACATAGAGAGAGAAAGAGAGAGAGACACAGAGAGAGAGACATACAGAGAAAGACAGAGAGAGAGACACACACAGAGAGAGAGAGACATAGAGAGAGACACACAGAAAGAGACAGAGAGACATAGAGAGAGACACACACACAGAGACAAAGAGACATAGAGAGAGACACACACACAGAGAGAGAAAGAGAGAGACAGAGACAGAGACGGAGACAGAGACGGAGACAGACAGCGACACACACAAGGACATAGACATAGAGAGAGAAAGAGAGACACAAACAGAGAGAGCAAGAGCGAGAGATAAAGAGACAGAGACAGAGAGACAGAGACAGAGCGACACACACACAAAGACACAGACACACACAGAGAGACACAGAGACATAGAGAGAGACACAGAGAGAGAGAAAGAGAGAGAGACACAGAGAGACAAAGAGACACAGAGACACACAGAGAGAAAGACATACACACACACACACACAGAGAGAGAGACATACTGAGAAAGACAGAGAGAGACACACACACACACATACAGAGACATAGAGACATAGAGAGACAGAGACAGAGACAGACACACACACAAAGACAGAGGCACACACAGACAGACACAGAGACATAGAGAGAGAAAGAGAGAGAGAGACATACAGAGAAAGACAGAGAAAGAGACACACACACACACACACCTAGAGATATACAGAGAAAGAGAGATACAGATAGACACACACAGAAAGAGACAGAAAGAGAGACAGAGAGAGAGACACACACACACACACACACACACACAGACACAGAGAGAGAGAGAGATACAGAGAAAGAGAGAGACACAGAGAGACACACACAGAAAGAGACAGAGAGAGACAGAGAGAGACACACATACAGAAAGACAGAGACACACACAGAAAGACAAAGAGACATAGAGAGAGAGACAGAGAGAGAGAGAGAGACAGACAGACAGACAGACAGACAGCAACACACACAAGGAGATACAGAGACATAGAGGGAGAAGGAGACACACACACAGAGAGAGCAAGAGTGAGAGATAAAGAGACAGAGACAGAGAGAGCGGGGATGATACTTAAAGTTCAGGAAACTCTTGTTAATTTTAATATAAATAATATGTACAGAGCAGTTCTTCATGCTTGGGGTTACAGATGCTCAGAAAACAACAGCAAAAATTCCACAATCTAGTATCAATATAATTCAGGATTTGCATTCAAAAGCCGTAGGTGTTTCTTTCCTGGGCACGTAAGCAAATAGAGATGTGATTTGAGAGGGGTAATGACAGTCTTGTGCCTCTAATGCATTTGCCCAAAGGTGCACTTACGCATATGCTTCCTATTCATTTCTGTTCCGTAATGCACACCCCTCCCCTTTAATTATTCCATTGATTGTAATTAAGACCCCTCTAAGCCGGTGAGTGTGGTGTGCATTTTTTAAATGAATTTGAAGGAGGCATTTAAACCTCTCAAGCATCGCTCAACTCTAGCAGCTTACAAAAGGCACTTTGTTGGACAAAACAAATGGAATTTTGCTTTTGTGCTCTTTGCCCAGGATTTGGGCAAGGGGGTGGTATGGTTGTGTGCTTTTTCCTCCAAAAAGAAGGAAGACAAATGCTTAACTGCAAGTTAAAATTGTAATGATGTTCACAGTAGACTTTGTGTACCTATTCAGTTTTAAAATTATTATTTTTAAAATCCTACCTTTATCACTTTGATAAATAACTTAAGGCGGCAAACATAACTAACACAGCTAATTCTCAACTTATGACTACAATTGAGCTCAAAATTTATGTTGTTCAGTGAGAAATTTGTTAAGTGAATTTTGCCCCATTTTACGACTTTCCTTGTCATATTTGTTAAGTGAGCCATTGCAGTTCTTAAGTTAATAATTCAGTTTTTTAAGTGAATCTGGCTTCCCCATTATCTTTGCTTGTCAGAAGTTTGCAAAAGATGATAACATGACCCCGGAACACTGAAACTATCATAAATATGAAACAGCTGTCAAGCATCCAAATATAAATCACATGGCCATGGGAATGTTGCAATGATCATAAGTGTGAAAAAGTCATAAGTTTTTCAGTGTTATTCTAACTTCAAATGGTCACTAAATGAACTGTTGGAGTCAAAGATTACCTGTCTATGGAGGTTCTATCAACCAAGTCAAAGGTGGTTTTTTTCAAGACTTTCTGGTTTTTCTTTGAAGATGTTTTGTTTCTCATCCAAGAAGCTTCTTCAGCTCTGACTGGATGGTGAGGAAGAGAAGGATTTATACTCCTGGTCAGTTCATTCTTTTAGCAGGTCGTTAAGGTCACCTGGAGGTTTATCTATGTCATCAGGGTCACTTGAGTGGTGCAAAGTGGCATGGAGCCTTCTTGGATCTGTTGAAACTGTTGACTGTTAGGTCAAAGACTACATGTATTCCTTCATCCTTCTCTTTTTCCCAAAGCAATAATTTTATGAGTTGAGGTAGGCTGATACAGGCCCAAAGTCACCTAGCTTTTCATGCCTAACTAGAATTCTAGTTGGACTAGAATTCACTTCCAGTCTAATGACTTAACTACTAGGCCAAACTATATTCATGATTATAGGGTATAGTCAACAAAATCAAAAGGGTGACTCTAATAATTTGATCAAAACTGCATCTGTTTTTTCTTTGAAGCATGCAAAGCTTTGATCACACTGTCACAGCCTGGTTCATTGACCACTTCTTTTTACCACATTCTGAAGATTATTATTTTTTTGCTTTCAGAATAACAGGAGGTCTTCTAGTACAACCTTGGAGGTCTTCTAGTACAACCCTCTTTTGTGTGCTCATGTATTGTTGTGGTTGAAGCTGAAGTAGTCTTCAACAAGAAGGACATTGTAGCAGATGATTTTATGAGTTATACTCAGGTCATGCCGAAGGCGGCGTAGTTCTAAATTTTCTAAACCCAGGATTTCAAGTCTGGTGGTATAAGGTATTTTGTTGTGATCAGAGGAGTGGAGAACTCTTCTTGTAAAATATTTCTGGACTCACTCAATTGTATTAGTGTCCGAAATGAAGTGTGAGTTCAAGACAGGAGAGCTGTACTCAAGAATTGGTCTAGCAAATGTTTTGTATGCTCTGATTAGTAGTGTAATCTTTCTGGAGAAAAAGCTACGCAAGATTAGGTTTACAACTCTTAATGCCTTTTTGCCGATGTAGTTGCGGTGGGCTTTGGCACTTAGATCATTTGATATGAAAATTCCAAGGTCTTTGGCGGAGTGAGAGTCATCTACAAGGTCATGTCTATCAAGCTTGTATTTAATGTTCTGATTCTTTTTTCCAATTTGTAAGACAGAGCATTTGTTGGTTGAGATTTGGAGTTGCCAAATTTTTGACCATTCCAACACAAAATCAAGGTCTTTTTGAAAGGTAGCTGCATTGTTGGTAGTGTTAAATAGTTTAACATCATCGGCAAAGAGAACACAGTTACTTATAATATGGTCACAGAGGTCGTTAATGTATAATATAAAGAGTGTTGGTCCTAGAACGCTGCCTTGGGGGACACCGCTATTAACAGGAGCAGGATTTGATAGGGCATTGCCTATCTATCTATCTATCTATCTATCTATCTATCTATCTATCTATCTATCTATCTATCTATCTATCTGTATATATTTAATCTATCTATCTATATATGTATATCTATATATCTGCTGAACTTGAGGATTTCTCTATTTCTGAGCTCTACTCTGAAGCTTTATTTTGCATGTTAGTATAAAAACAACAACTCTTTTTTTAAAAAAAATCTCTCTCTCTCTCTCTCTCTCTCTCTCTCTCTCTCTCTCTCTTTTGCTACACAGCATGCACTCAGTGTGTATAACATTGCGGAGCTACAAAATGGGCTTCTAATACACCGCCTCTCTTTATCGCTTTGTGCCATAATTATCCTTGCATTTAAATTTCCACCTTTGTAAATGCTCTCAGTGGGTATTAAAATATTCCCCTGAATTTCATTGCAGTACATGTTATTAAGTCTCATTCCAGCCATTTTAAATATTAGTGGCATAAGAGTTTCAGGTGAGCAGCTGCCCAGGGTGGTAGTAGTGCTTTTATGCTGCATGCCAAGTTGAGGGATCTTTTGCATGCAACATTAATGGGAATGTTTGTTTAAGTGAAACAACTTCACTGTACTAGGTAATGGAGCTGTTTGTCTTCTTGCTATGATTTTATAATAGCATTATTATCGCTTAGAGAAAATTAATTAAAGCAAATTGGTGCGTGCGAGTGCTGAAAGCAGAACATCAGGTCATTTAATCTGACACTGAAGTTGTAACTTGGAGTGAGTTGGACAGCAGTCAAAATGCAGGCAATGCTTCCTACATAGGGTAGACATTCTATTTTAAACTATCTGATTAAATCAAAAGATCTGTGTGGTATTGGAAAATAATGTGAAGGCTCGAACTTTTCTTGCATTCTGTTCCTATTAAATTTTCAAGGTATTTCTTAGATATATTTCCTTTCTTTTCCTTCCTGTCTTTCCCATCCTTTTCTTCTTTTAGAGTATACAGGTGGTTCTTGATTTATAACTATTCATTTAGTGAGCCTTTGAAATTACAACATACTGAAAAAAAAATGACTTTTTCACACTTACAACCATTGCAGCATCCTATGGTGATATAATCAAAATTCAGATAATTGGCAATCAGTTCATATTTATGAAAGTTGTAGTGCCCCTGGGTCATTTTATCACCTTTTGTGACCTCTTCAAAGTCAATGGGGAAGCCAGATTGACTTAACAACTGTGTTACTAACTTAATAACTGCAATGATTCACTTAACAACAGTGCCAAGAAAGGTCATAAAAACTAAACTCTCTCTTAACAACTTGCTTAGCAATGGAAAGCTTGAGCTCACTTGTGGTTATAAGCAGTGGTGGGATTCAAATAATTTAACAACCGGTTCTCTGCATGAATGACCAGCTGGGTAGGTGTGGCTCGATGGTCATGTGACCAAATGGGTGTGGCCAACTCAACATCACTCACCTCGATGGGTACTTCGCTTTAGCTGTTACAATGTAATAAGGGTTAACCAGAGAGGCAGTTTCTGTAAGAAGGGAATAAAGATTAAGCTAGAAACAACACCAGAATGTTTCCTTCCTGCCTTCCTTACAGGATTAGCCCTGTAAAGTGAAAAACAAAAACAAAATAAGATTTCTTCCAACAACCGGTTCTCCGCTTAGAAAGTTAACAACCGGTTCTCCCGAATAGGTGAGAATTGGCTGAATCCCACCATTGGTTATAAGTCAAGGAGTACATATAGCAAAAATGAGTTACCAGGAAGCATTCATTGACTTATTGATTAGATGCCATCAACTTGCAGTCACCTCTTAGTGATCCCATAGATAAACCTTCTTCAGAATGTTTTGTCCTCAAACTGGATTTTCAGATCTTCCAACAGATGGATCCATCACCATTGTAATCAAGTCCTTCCGCATTGCTACTAGTCAGTCTCTTCTATTCTTTTCTTCCACTTTTTCCAGCATTATAGATTTCTCCAGAGAGATAAATATTTGCATATCGTGTCCAACACATGAGTATTGGAGCCTGGTCATTTATGCCTCAAGAGAGAACTCTGCATTGAATTATTCTATGATCCATTTTTCTTGGCTATCTATGATGTTCTGCAACATGTTTTCACCATATTCCAAAGCATTCAACATATTCCTTTCTATCTTGCTTTTTCTGAACACAACTTTAGTTTCCATAGAACATCAGAGAACACACAATTCTGATTTTTGTAGATAAAGATACGTCACGACATCTGAACATTTTTTCAGATAAACACAGAGGTTCCTAAAGGTGTTTTTTCAAGCAGCAACTGGACTTTCTGTTTTTTCTTTGGTCACGTTTAGCTTCTTGGAAGCTTCTTGGATGAGAAGCATTTCACATTTATGACCACTGCAGCATCCCCATGGTCATGTGATTTACATTCAGATGCTTGACAATTGACTCACATTTACAACGGTTCAAGTGTCCTGGGATCATGTGATCCCCTTTTGCAAACTTCTGACTAAAGTTCTGCCACGAAAGTCAATGAGGAAGCCAAGTTCACTTAACAACCATGTTACTAACTTAACAATTGCAGTGATTCACTGAACAACTGTGGCAAGAAAAGTTGTAAAAGGGTGCAAAATTTCACATAACAAATGTCTCACTTAGCAACATAAATTTTGTGGTCATAAATTGAGGACTATCTGTATTCCATTCAGTTTCAACAATGGTTGTGTTGAAAGAAATATCCATCTGGTTCAGTTCCAAGTGCAGAGAAAGACACTGGAAACATGGAGGCTGATTGGAAAGAGGGTTTAATGAAGCAGAACCACCAAGCAAATGGTTATGGTGCAGCTGAACACATGGAGTTGAGAATGGGTGGGTATTTATACCTTCTCTTGGGCTTTGAACATGAGCTTCCTGTTCCTGTGCAAGAATATGTATTCTATTTTTTTTTCTTTTTTCTTTTTGTTTACATTTATATCCCGCCCTTCTCCGAAGACTCAGGGTGGCTTACAGTGTGTAAGGCAATAGTCTCATTCTATTTGTATATTTACAAAGTCAACTTATTGCCCCCCCCCACAATCTGGGTCCTCATTTTACCTACCTTATAAAGGATGGAAGGCTGAGTCAACCTTGGGCCTGGTGGGACTAGAACCTGCAGTAATTGCAGGCAGCTGTGTTTTAATAACAGGCTTCTTACAGCCTGAACCACACCGCGGCCCTATTGGCTGCTGTCAGACACCCATGGAACTATGCAGGGATCATAGCTTAGGTTGTCTGAGCTCCCAGGTTTGGTTGAAGCTTGCTGGGTGATGCAATGTCCTTAGATTGTGCATGTGGTGAGTTCTGCTGCTAGATGAGTTAATCCTATTTTGTCCTGGAGGGTCATGTCTTAATCACATTACCCTGGAGCTGGAGGTCTTTTGTCTTGTAGATACTGGCCCAGTCTTTCTTAATGGGCACCAAATATCTTCTGAGGGAAGGGAGTTGTTTTCTGTCTCTAAAACATGTTTCTTCTTTTATCATTCAGGGAAATATAATATTCTGCCTTTTTAAATATTTCCTAAAAATATTTCAGTCCTCTAGGAGAGGGGTGGGTGTTAACTTCCTACAGTTTAAACCATCTGGGTCTCACTATAACATCTATTTCTTTTTTGTATCCTACAAATTTTGATGTATTATCTGAATGATGACAAATAGGGTTTTTTCACTAACTGTTTTTTCACTAAATGTTTTCACAAACATCATTAAAAAAGGACAACAAAGAATGTTCTTTCTGCGCCAACTCAGTAAGCTCAAACTGCCCAAGGAGCTGCTGATCCAATTCTACAGAGGAATTATTGAGTCTGTCATTTGCACCTCTATAACTGTCTGGTTCGGTTCTGCAACCCAACAAGAAAAACACAGACTTCAGAGGATAATTAGAACTGCAGAAAAAATAATTGCTACCAACTTGCCTTCCATTGAGGACCTGTATACTGCACGAATCAAGAAGAGGGCCGTGAAAATATTTGCAGATCCCTCGCATCCTGGACATAAACTGTTTCAACTCCTACCCTCAAAACGACGCTATAGAGCACTGCACACCAGAACAACTAGACACAAGAACAGTTTTTTCCCGAAGGCCATCACTCTGCTAAACAAATAATTCCCTCAACACTGTCAGACTATTTACTGAATCTGCACTACTATTAATCATTTCATAGTTCCCATCGCCAATCTCTTTCCACTTATGACTGTATGACTATAACTTGTTGCTGGCAATCTTTATGATTTATATTGATATATTGATCATCAATTGTGTTGTAAATGTTGTACCTTGATGAACGTATCTTTTCTTTTATGTACACTGAGAGCATATGCACCAAGACAAATTCCTTGTGTGTCCAATCACACTTGGCCAATAAATTCTATTCTAACCATAACCAACCAAGGACTGAGCATAAGGAATCCTAAGTTAATTAAGATGTGTCTTATGTTGTCCATTGACCTTGGATCCTCTCCTTTTCTTGCACTGTACTGCTGAAATGATGTTCCCTCCTCAAACTAGTATCATAATTTTTCATAGGTTCCTTACATGATACTCATGGTGACTAGATTTGCACCACACAAATATCCATGGTAACCTTAACCACTGTTAACCACTCAACCCAATATTATGGCTTTATCCTTTCCATTAGATATGTTGAGGTCAGCTAGATAGTGGTTCAGAGTGTTATGAAAAAACAATTAAACAGTTTAATAATATTAATAATAATAATAATAATAATAATAATAATAATAATAATAATAATAATAATAATAATAATAATAATAATAATAATATTTTAATTTTTATATTTTATATATATTTATTTTATTTCTCCCGAAGGACTCAGGGAGGTTAACAGCCAGATAAAAACAGTACAATACAATACAATAAAATCACTATTAAGAAACTTATTCAATAAGGCCGATGAATTAAATTTTAAAATGCATATTATAAAATAAAACCCCATTTAAAAGTCCAATTAAAAAACCCCTTTTATGCCAGTCCTGCTCAGAAGAATAAATACGTCTTCAGCTCGCAGCGAAAGGTCCGGAGGTTAGGAAGTTGTCGAAGTCCTGGGGAAAGCTCGTTCCAGAGGGTAGGTGCCCCCTCAGAGAAGGCTCTCCCCCTGGGTGTCGCCAACCGACATTGTTTGGCTGATGGCACCTTGAGGAGCCCCTCTCTATGGGAGCGCACCAGTCGGTGGGAGGCATGTGGTAGCAGAAGGCGGTCCCGAAGATATCCCGGTCCTAAGCTTTAAGTTTTTAAGCTTTAAGTTTTTAAGTTTGTTTAATCAAGAAATAAATAGTTCACTAGGTTCAGAATTTTATCAATATTGCAGATTGGAAGGTTACATTCATAAGGAATGAAATAAAAGGAGGAAGACTACGGCTACCATATCTTGGTTGTAAAAATCTTCATTAAATATCTCAGCCTCTGAATTGGCTCTTTGCATAAAGAAAATATTGGATAATATTGTTCCCTGATATCAGGATTAAAGTTGTTGTTTAAAAACTAAGTTGTATATATTTTCACAAAGCTGCAATTATTGTTGAATATTATTCAGGTTTTTGTTTATTTGTTTCTCATATCTGTATTTTTTCATTCATGTTTTATTTTTCTTCTTTGTAATGGTTTGAAAAAATGTAAAAATGTAATTTTAAAAAATGACAACTAGATGGTATCAAAGAGACAGTGAAATCTCCAACTCCTTGCTGCCATCTGGTGGTTGGATATGATAATTTTAGACACAGGATTAAGGCACCGTAATGCACTGCTAGTTGTCCTGTGCAACTTCAGACAACACATTGTTTTAATCCTTCACCCTCTGTGCCTTCCTTCATAAGATATGATTAAATCCTTTGCTTTTGGTGGGTTTGCATTTTTCAGGTTTCAGAGAAGATACCATAAAAATGGAAATGAAAACTGCACAGTTGGGTAAGTGGATACAGGGGTCTGAGTTCTACCTGATGAAGGCTATTCAAAAGAGGCCGTCACAGGAAAAGATGTGAAATGTCACTGCCACTTTCCAAAACTTTCATCACCACCATTTTGACATTTTTCAAGGAATAGTGCAAGGTAAACTCCATTTTTTTATTTTTTTGTTCAAGACAAATGCCATTTTCTCTTTAAGAAAAAAACTCTCAAAAACCTTCTTTAGAGGGGAAAAAAGTCATTTCTACAGCAGGGGTGTTTTGACTACGCTGTTTTGACCATTCTTACACACACACACACACACACACACACACACACACACACACACCAAGTTACAATTTTCAGCTCCTGGTAGAAAACATGGAATGATAACATAACATAACATAACATAACATCAGAGTTGGAAGGGACCTTGGAGGCCTTCTAGTCCAACCCCCTGCCCAGGCAGGAAACCCTATACCATCTCAGTCAGATGGTTATCCAACATTTTCTTAAAAATTTCCAGTGTTGGAGCATTCACAACTTCTGCAGGCAAGTCGTTCCACTTATTAACTGCTCTAACTGTCAGGAAATTTCTCCTTAGTTCTAAGTTGCTTCTTTCTTTGATCAGTTTCCACCCATTGCTTCTTGTTCTACCCTCAGGTGCTTTGGAGAACAGCCCGTCTCCCTCTTCTTTGTGGCAGCCCCTGAGATATTGGAACACAGCTATCATGTCTCCCCTAGTCCTTCTTTTTGTTAAACTAGACATACCCAGTTCCTGCAACCGTTCTTCATATGTTTTATCCTCCAGTCCCCTAATGTTTCCAAAGTTTTTCCTCTGAATATAAATCAGGAGCGATAGTTATGTCTTTCTCCATTTCATTGGATGATTGGATGATTTCAAATCTTTTTCTAAGAAAAGCAAGAAAACCCTTCATGGGTGTTCATGATGTGACAGATAAATTAACAATGTTATTTTTTTTTCCATAGGCATACTTTTAGCATGTCAAGAGCCATTTTGATCTAGTGGTAAAGGCACCAGGCTGGAAAGCAGTTGATTGTGAGCTTTAGACATGAAAGCGAGCTGAGTGACCTTCGGCCAGTCATTCTCTCACAGTCCATCCCACCTCACAGGGCTGTTGTTGTGTGGAAAAAAGGAGGAAGGTGTGTTTGCTGCCTTGAATTACTTGAAAAAATAATAGAGGTGGGAATTGATAGATAGATAGATAGATAGATAGATAGATAGATAGATAGATAGATAGATAGATAGTAGGTCTTGGCATATTCGGGTCTTTTGTCGTGTAAGGTTGAGAATATCTTGGAGACGTTTCAATGAGGTCTCACTCATCATCTTCAGGCTGGTGCTGATGATGAGTGAGACCTCGTCGAAATGTCGCCAAGATACTCTCAACCTTACATGGGAAAAGACCCAAATATGCTAAGACCTACATACCTATACCTCTGAAAACCTATGAAAATAGATAGATAGATAGACAGACAAATAGATAGAAAGATATTCTACAGATAAGATCTCATGTGTTTGTTAGTTAAAACATAGAACATGAATAATAGGCTTGAAAGATCCCTTGGAGCTCTTCTAGTACAATCCTCTACCTATATCCATGATAGGGAACCTGTGGAACTCGGACCCATATCTGTGGGCACACAAGTGTTGCCCTAGATCAGCTCCAGCGCACATGCAGGCACCAGCCAGCTGATTTTCGGACCTTCTGGTACTACTGATAGTCAGGAAATGGGTTGTTTCCGGCCTCCAGATGATCTCTGGAGGGGAGGCTGTTTTTGCCCTCCCCTGGCTCCAAGAAAGCCTTTGGAGCCTGGGGAGGGTGAAAATGGGCCTACCAGGCCCACTGGTAACCTTTTTGCCATCGCGTGCCAAAAGCGGGGGGAGTGCGGGGAAGCATTGAATTATGGGTGTGGGCACACATACATGTGACCTCCCCCCGCTCTCCCCACTTTTGCACATGACAGCAAAAAGGTTAGCCATCACTGGCCTATATCATTCCAGACAAATGGCTGGCCAATCTGTTCTTAAAACCTGAGCACCTACAACTTCCAGAGGCCATCCATTCCTTTGATTAATTGATTTCACTGTTGTTCTGACCTAGGCTTCCCCAAACCACCAAGCAGACTCCTTGTCCCAACAAAAAAACCCTTTTTATTAAGTTAGTGTGAATTCTTCTCATTCATATCCAGCAAAGTCTTTCAAGGGAAAAATTACAGTCACAGATCTTATCTGGCTTGCGGAGCTGCCAGGCCTACATCTTCAAAACTTGGCAAAGAGTCACGGAGAGCCGGAACCAATTAAGTGAACTCATTGTCTCCTGCAAACTTCACTACCCTTTCGCTCCTCTTTTATTCCCTATGGGAGGGGCCATTCATCATCTACCTGTGGCCTTACTCCCAAGTCAACCCTTGTTCTTTAGCTGTTCCCTTCATTTGACAACTCTGCGCATGTGCATACTGGGAACAGGGACAGCTGTTTGTCTGTCTCAGTGATGTCTGACTCTGAAGGCAGCTGATAACTGGCATATGGCCCTGGCCCCATCTCTGCCTCCAACACAGAGCCGTCTTCAGAGCCTTCCCCAGACTCCAGGACTGGCCCATGTTCTTCCCCAACCTCCTCACTGTCTGAATCTGCTGCAAGCTCTGCTGGTCACTGGTGGGCCAAAACAACTGTCAGAAATTTGTCTTTAGTTCTAAGTTGGATCTCTCTTAAATGATCTTCCATCATTTATTTATTGTCCTTCCCTCAGGTGTTTTGGAGATTAAGTTGACCCCTTCTTCTCTGTGACAGACCCTCAGGTCACTAGGAACCAAGTACATGAGTAGGTGGGATCTTGTCTCTTTCTCCACCAGCAACTTCTAACAAAAAGTGCGCCCACAAGAGACCCCAAGTCAAAGCCAAATTTTGAGGCCCTTCTGGAAGACCAAGAAGGTGTGGGGGGGGGACATATCTCCAGAGCCAAAAAATTTAAAAGGGTTGAGGGTCAAAAATGAAAAGGTTCCTCTCATAGACCTGCCAACCAGGGGTGAAATCCAGTAGGTTCTGATAGGTTCTGGAGAACCGATAGTGATATTTTGAGCAGTTCAGAGAACCAGCAAATACCATCTCTGGCTGGCCCCAGATTCAGGTAGGAATGGAGACTTTGGAATATCTTCCCCTAGGAGTGGGGAGGGAATGGGGATTTTGCAGTATCCTTCCCCTGCCATGCCCACCAAGCCATGCCCACAGAACTGGTAGTAAAAAAAAAATTGGATTTCACCACTGCTGCCCACCATAATTCTTCAACCAATGAGGTCTGTAGCTTCTTCTTCCACAGTGAGAGAGATACCAATCCTGTCAGGGTTTCTCAGGTACATCTAATTCCAGATGTTTGTTCCTCCTTCACTTCCTTGTCTCCAACAACTCCTAAGAGAAGATATCATCAACTTAGTCCTCCACCTGGAGAAGCACATCAACACTGACATGACATATTGTACATCATTTGCCTTAGGACCACAACTATTTCAATTTATATCATGGACATCACTGGGATGAAAATGTCATGATACAGGTAAGTAAGTAAGTAAGTTTATTACAGCCATAGGCCCGAACAGATAAAAAAATACTCAATAAATATACAATTAAAAATTCAAGAATAAAATAAATACATATCAAATAAAATCTATAATAAAAACCAGTTATCTGTTATGTAACTTAAAATTAAAATATTACTGACATCAATCGTGTCTAGTACCATTCCTAAGATTAAAATACATGATCTCAACCAATAGGGCCCATTCCTAATTTACATGCATGTAGAACCATCAGGTATGTGAGTAAATGTGTTTTTCCCATAACTGTTATATATATCTCCAAAAAGTTGGTGTCTGTTGACATCTATAATTCGGTAACCAATTTTTTTCTTGTGGACATTGCAGCAACACAAAATTTTTGCCACTACACGTGTAGTAGCTGGATTTGAGTCTTGGAGGAGAAAGTCTACATAAAAGTCGTCTGTTCACCCTGGCAATCTCGCTAGTAAGGATAGAATATCCAGTTCTACAGAGGAATTATTGAGTCTGTCATTTGCACCTCTATAACTGTCTGGTTTGGTTCTACAACCCAACAAGAAAGACACACACTTCAGAGGATAATTAGAACTGCAGAAAAAACAATTGCTACCAACCTGCCTTCCATTGAGGACCTGTATACTGTACAAATCAAGAAGAGGGCCATGAAAATATTTACAGATCCCTCACATCCTGGACATAAACTGTTTCAACTGCTACCATCAAAACAATTCTATAGAGCACTGCACACCAGACAACTAGACACAAGAACAGGTTTTTCCTGAAGGCCATCACTCTGCTAAACAAATAATTCCCTCAACACTGTCAAACTATTTACTAAATCTACACTACTATTAATCTTCTCATTGTTTCCATCACCAATCCCTTTCCACTTATGACTGTATGACTGTAACTTTTGGTTGTTAAATTGTACCCCATGTCCATCGGTTGTGTTGAAAATGTTGTACCTTGATGAAGGTTTTTTCTTTTTCTTTTTTTCTTTTTCTTTTATGTACACTGAGAGCACCAAAACAAATTCCTTGTGTGTCAATCACACTTGGCCAATAAATTCTATTCTATTCTATTCTATTCTATTCTATTCTATTCTATTCTATTCTATTCTATTCTATTCTATTCTATTCACCTACATACTCTGTATAACTCATAGTACAATAAGACAGATGTCATGATACAAATGGTGTTATGACTTCAGTGGGATGGCCAGGGTTAAAAAAGGAACCTCCTCCATGTTTCTTCTTGTCAGCTTGAAAAGCAAAGATGTTTTTGAGATCCAGACTAATTGGAAGATTGGGTATGAGGAGAAATAAATAACAGCAGCATTTTCCTCTAGCTTCTTGCCATAATAAAATAAATCCTAAAGGACCATCATTAATTAGTCTGCTGGCCTTAGGACTAGACCAAGGGCCCCCAACTTCTAGGCCACAGCTTGGTATTGGGTTGTAATCTGTTAGGAACCAGGCCATGGAAGCAGCTGGTCCTGGCATGGAAGTATCTCCTCCCCGCACCCAACTGCTGTTGGCAATCCACAAACTCGGAAAGGTTGGGGACCACTGGACTTAACCATCAAAGGACTTTGTTGTTGTTAGTTGCAAAGTTGTGTCTGACCCATCGCGACCCCATGGACAACGTTCCTCCAGACCTTCCTATCCTCTACCATCCTCTGGAGTCCATTTAAGCTCACGCCTACTGCTTCAGTGACTCCATCCAGCCACCTCATTCTCTGTCGTCCCGTTCTTCTTTTGCCCTCAATCTTTCCCAGCATTAGGTTCTTCTCCAGTGAGTCCTTTCTTCTCATTAGGTGGCCAAAGTATTTGAGTTTCATCTTCATGATCTGGCCTTCTAAAAAGCATTCAGGGTTGATCTCCTCTAGGACTGACTTGTTTTTTCACCTTGCAGTCCAAAGGACTCGCAGGAATCTTCTCCAGCACCAGGACTTAACCACCAAAAATACAAAGTTGTATTTTTTTCTTCTTCATTCAGTTAAATTATGTTCATCTGCATGGGTTGGGAAGTTTTAATAGTTTCTTATATCAGGAACCCCAACAATATAAACCTATGGCCTTTATTTATGATTTGCAGTAAAACATGGTTTATAATTAAGGTTAGATAGCATGGTTAAATCTACTCTAACTTTTGGTTTTGTCAAACAATTATAATGACCCATCCACAAAAAAACAAATCAATACATCAGGGACATCCAAGGGAAGGTCAAAATGCAGCCATAACCACATATAGAACCATAAAATGCAACCATAACCATGTATGGAAAGAACTTTGTATAATTGTGTCTGCCATTTTGACTTTTCAAAAATCCCTCCACCTCAAAGATGCCAGGCAATAATATAGAAGATAGTTATAAACATACCAAGGAAAACTTTCTTGGATTAGGCTTAGAAAGTTTTTTTTAAGCTGTTTTATCGCACTTGTTTTAAATTTGGAATCCTTATCTCATGGCACACCTGGTGATCCCAAACTCCTGTAATAATAATAAACCCAGTGGACAGTTATTTTTTTTTTTTTAGTAGAAGAATATTTTCCTTAGATTTTGGTGATAACTGATATGGTGACCTCTTCACTTATTTTAGGTTAAAATTGGAATTTAAATCTTGATCCTATCTATAAAGTTAAAATACCTGTATATGATGTATTTGAATGGCATGTGTTTTATGTTATTAACTGGGGATGTTTTAAAAAAGTGTATTGTAATTGTGAGTAGGTGGAACATTCAGGAACATTTCTTTCCATTATTACATGCAAATTATATAAAATACAGTTTTAGCATCAGATTTGCAGTAAAACATGGTTTATAATTAAGGTTAGATAGCATGGTTAAATCTACTCTAACTTTTGGTTTTGTCAAACAATTATAATGACCCATCCACAAAAAAACAAATCAATACATCAGGGACATCCAAGGGAAGGTCAAATGCAACCATAACCACATATAGAACGATAAAATGCAACCATAACCATGTATGGAAAGAACTTTGTATAATTGTGTCTGCCATTTTGACTGCCATTTTGACTTTTCAAAAATCAAATCAGTCAAGATAAACTTATCTTAAATTGTAGAAATTTGTTCTACAAGTTCTATAAAAATTACATTAGATAACCTACAGCTATAATTGGGAAATAATAAAATGAGCTTCTCTTTGTATCACAGAATATGTAAGAGATACAACATAGATTAAGGAATGTGATGAATTTGATTTTTAATCAAACCCTCAATTTTTTTATTTGATTTTTATTTGATTTTTAATCAAACCCTCAATTTTTTTATTTGATTTTTATTTGATTTTTAATCAAACTCTCAAAACAACGCTATAGAGCACTGCACACGAGAACAACTAGATACAAGAACATTTTTTTTCTGAACGCCATCACTCTGCTAAACAAATAATTCCCTCAACACTGTCAAACTATTTATTAAATCTGCACTACTATTAATCTTCTCATCGTTCCATTACCCATCACCTTCCTCTTATGATTGTAACTTTGTTGCTTGTATCTTTATGATTTATACTGTAATTGATTGTTTCCTGATTGCTTAATTGTACCCTATGACTATCATTAAGTGTTGTAAGTGTTGTACCTTGATGAACATATCTTTTCTTTTATGTACACCGAGAGCATATGCACCAAGACAAATTCCTTGTGTGTTCAATCACACTTGGCCAATAAAAAATTCTATTCTATTCTATAATGGCATTTAAAACAATCTCATGATTTTATTTAAAATTATAAAAAGGTTAACAGAATAATGCAAATCTTAGTTTTGTAGTTAACTTCAAAAATGGATTAATTATCTTATGTTTTTGACATTTTCAGGAAGGAACACAAGCCTATCAATTTTGGGCAATGTCAGAAATATGGAAATTATTGTGGTTTTTCTGTTATGGGAACATTGACTAAGATATTTATTACTCAATGAGTAAACCAGTTGAATATATTTTCCAAAAGGATAACTTCTTGAACTGATTATGATCAGAATACCATTGAAATCATGCAAAATATTGTTCGCCACTTTTTGACTCAGAACTATTTAGGAAAAGTCGTAACGTGCCTTGGGGATTGTAAAGCTATTTTGTTTACTTTAATATAATTTACATGCTTGGTAATTTATGTGCTTGGTAAATAACTATCAGAACATAAATAGCATAACTTTGTAATATTTTGTTTATTTCATATACTATTTCACATAAATGGTCATCCAGTCTCTTTTTAAAAGCCTCCAGTAATGGCACATCCACCACTTCTGAAGGTAAGCTGTTCCATTGGTTGATTGCTCTAACTGTTAGGAATTTTCTCCTTAGTTCTAGATTGCTTTTCTTCTTGGTTAATTTCTATCCCTTGTTTCTTGTCTCACCTTTTAATGCTTTGGAAAATAGTTTGATCCCTTTTTCTCTGTAGGAGCCCCTCAAATATTGGAACAGTGCTAGCATGGCTTCTCTTAGTCCTTCTTTTCATTAAACTAAAGGTAAAGGTTCCCCTTGCCCATATGTACTAGTAGTTCCCAACTCTAGGGGGTGATGCTCATCTCCGTTTCAAAGCCAAAGAGCCAGTGCTGTCCAAAGACATCTCTGTGGTCATGTGGCTGGCACGACTAAATGCCAAAGGCACACAGAACACTGTTACCTTCCCACCAAAGGTGGTCCCTATTTTTCTACTTACCTTTTTTATGTGCTTTTGAACTGTTAGGTTGGCAGAAGCTGGGACAAGTAGTGGGAGCTCACCCCGTTATGCGGCACTAGGGATTTGAACCGCTGAACTGCCGACCTTTCAATCGACAAGCTCAGAGTCTTAGCCAACTGAGCCATCGCATCCCTTTCATTAAACTAGACATACCCAATTCCCATAACTATTCTTCATATGTTTTAGCCTTCAGCCGCCTAATCATTCTTGTTGCTCTTCTCTGCATTCTTGTCAAAGTCTCAGCATCTTTTTTTATATTGTGGTGATCAGAACTGGATGCAGTATTCCAAGTATGCTCTTACTAAGGTTTTGTAAAACTGAACTAGACCTTCATGTGATGTTGATTCTATCCTTCTATTAATGCAGCCTAAGATTGCATTGATTTTTTTTTTTGGCTGCTACCACACACTTTTGTCTCATATTTAAGTGATTGTCCACTAGGACTCCAAGATCCCTCTCACAGTTAGTGGCATTAAGTCAGGTTTCACCTGTACCTATACAATTGGTTTTACTTGCTGAGATACTGAGAATACTGAGATTCAGTGAGGCATCTTGTACTTGTTAAAATGTTGGATTAAAGCTGGGTTCATGTCCAACCTAAATCATAAAAGTCCTTAAGATGATCTGGGTTAGTTTACTAGGTTTTAGCTCAAGCAACCAAAGAAGGGGCATTGCTGTGGTGATAAAACTGAAAGAAGGAGGGTTGGTACATATATCTGCTTTTGCTTCTGGAGATAAAAAACAGGATGTATCTCAGATGTATTACCATATCTTTCGAAGTACAGGATGCACTGGAGTATAAGATGCACCTTAGTTTTTGGGGAGGAAAATAAGAAAAAAGCTGATTGGTGGGTGAATCTGCCTTCCAGATTAGTTGTTCCCAGAGGTGAATTTTACCAACAGATTCCTTGGTTGTGAGCACTGTGCCTTGCTTTTTTTTTTTTTTTTGCTTTTCTTTCTGCCTCTAAAACTTTTGAAACTGTTTCAGAAAAAACTTTTTCTGCCTCTGAAAGCCTCTGAAACAAGAGCTTCAGGGAAAAAAAGGCCTCTGAAGCTCTGTTTGGAGGCTTTTTTTCTGAAACTC
Organism: Ahaetulla prasina; assembly: GCF_028640845.1. Lineage (NCBI taxonomy): Eukaryota > Metazoa > Chordata > Lepidosauria > Squamata > Colubridae > Ahaetulla > Ahaetulla prasina. The sequence goes on along the minus strand of NC_080542.1, from coordinate 134,679,360 downwards.
TGTTTGGAGGCTTCTTTTCTGAAGCTTCATTTCTGATGCTTTTTTTCAGCTTCTGAAATCTCCATTTGAGAAGCTGGGCGGAGCTACATTTGGAGTATAAGACACACCCAGATTTTCACTCTTTTTGGGGGGGGGAAGGTGCATCTTATACTCCAAAAAATATGGTAATTAATTCATCTATTTCTGTGCTCAATCAAATCTTTGGTTAATCTAAGTCAGGATTACCTTAACACCGACTGACAAAGGCCACACAGAATGTTTTCAAATCCTAGTTTATGGTGGAGAAGATTAGTTCTAGGACTGTAACATGCAAGATTAGTGCCCTTTTGCCAAACCAAGCAAGTTGTATCAAATGGATATAAAGACCAGACTGGTCTATCTGTATGCATTCCTTAATTTTGAGAAATAGAGCCCACACTCAGATGAGAGGTATACTGTTCCCCCTCTCAGACGTTAGGAAAAAAAATGTAGGCCTGTGCCTTTAAAAACAGCAAGAATCCGCCATAATTCTTGAGAAATAGTGCTGTGTATTTCTTACAACTGATAATAATAAAATAACCTGATTACCTTATTCTAGCATACAGAATGTGTGCAGTATTATCTGGGAACTCTACATCATTTTTATCATGCTGCTACTGCTCTTTTCATTCTCCTATAAACATCTCAGCAGCCATTTAAAACACTGCAGTTTTAAATTTCAGATGCAATTGCTTTTATTCCAGAATATTATTTTCCATACATTTACGGGGGGGGGGGGGAATAGTAAGGAAATGCTATTCTTGCGTCATTGCATTCCTTTGGGGGAGGATACGACACTCACATTCTCATGTGAGATAGGTAAAAAAATATTTCATGCATATCCAGGAAGTATATAAATTTAATTTAAATTAAAAAATGAAGGGGCCCTGAAGATAGCAAATTATTTGGATCGCTATCCAGCTTCAGCCAAAAACACAGTATTGGTATTTGTTATACTTTTTGATGATTTATGGCTGGTTTGGGATGGAGAAGTACACCCATCATAACCTTCCCTGAATTTTCAATTCTTTTGATATTGAAAGATCCTTGATACTCTCTGAGCTTGACTGTTTTCTTGTAGAAATTTCATTACCCAGACTAGGTAACATCATCAGTGCTCAGAGAGTACCAAGGACCCTACAGATCAATCCTTAGCTACAAATATTCTCCTTTTTCAGCTTTTGGTAAGTATGATAGCCTGGAACATCTCTGCGGACCTAAGGAAACTTATCCTTACAATCGTTCTACTCTTTCCTCTGAGATGGTTCTAGTCAACTTTAATGAGAAGGGGCAGTTCTAGTCTCTTGCTAAAGTGTTACCGCAAGCTTCATACTCTGCCCAGTTTAATATTAACATGAACCATTGGGGTAAATAATTTGTTGGTACAGGTAATGCACCATCAGTATGTTGATGATATTTCATTATATATCTCCAGTGGTGGGCTGCAAATTTTTTAACAAGCAGTTCTCTGCCCTAATGACTGGCTGGGTGGGCATGGCTGGGGGGCCATATGATTGGGTGGGCATAGCCCTTGCCACAGGAACAGAAGAGCTCTTGCTAGGAAAGTGGGGCTACATTTTGCTGTGCTGAGTAAGACGAGAGGCAACAGCAGCAGCAGCAGCAGCAGCAGCAGAGAGAAACAGCCACTGACCCAGAGACGGTGTGATGGTGTCAACATGCACTCCATGTCATTGGCTGCTTCTCTCCACTGCTGTTCTTGCTGGGAGAGTGTGCAGCACAGCAAAATGTAGTATTCACTGAAAAGAGCCATCACTTTCCATCCCCAGAAAGCGCTGCAGCAGAGAGAAGATGCTGCCTCTGGTTTTCCCTGGGGCCTCTGCCTGCATGCCGCCTATGGCCTCAAGTTATGCCGCCTCCCTGGCCAAAGCAATTTATCTAGCCTATGGTTTGCCATGCTCAGCTGAAGGGTCATGGGGGGGGCAGAGCGGGCACAGGGGGCCCAAAGTGGTTTGGGACACTTACCTGTAAGAAGTCCTATGCGGAAAGTGCTGCAGCGGAGAGAAGCAGCCAGGTTCAATCTTTGTCATTGTTGTCGAGTTGCAGTCGCTTCTTCTGGCCCTTGGTCTTGGGTGAGCCTCAGTCGCTTCTGGAGCTGTTCCACGTGCTCTCGGGGTCGGCGGCTGCTTCTCTTGCTGGGAGAGCACGGAGCGCAGCAAAATGTAAGCAGCTGTGAGTTGCCGCTTTCCTTGAAGTCCCATCTGTGGAAGGTGCTGTGGCGGAGCGAAGCATGAGGGAAGAGGGTTGCAGGAGGCTGTCACAGCCAGAAATGGAGCTTGGGAGTCTGTTTTCATTGGCAGAGCAGTTGGGTCACCACAGGCGCCCCCGACACAAGTGAAGTTGAGCTGGCCACTCCCATCTTTGTCATGCCCACCCTGCCCCCCTGAGGTCAAACACAACCCTGATGCAGGCCTCAATGAAATCGAATTTGACACCCCTGATCTAAAAGTAACTCCTTCCTAATCATCACATTACATTTTTTTCTTCTATGCTAGACAAATTCTGTTTTGCTGAGAGTGCTTCATTTTCATTTTGGTTTTCTCTCTTTCTCTCTCTCTCTCTCTCTCTCTCTCTTCTCCCTACACCTCCACCCCTAAATCCCATCACCATAAAGCTTAGTTGCCACATTCTGTCCTTTCTGCGGCTCTAATTTGTCTGCATATTCTCTATTTGTGAAGTTTTAATTAAGTCTTTTCATCTTGCTGCTAAGCCTGTTTCGCTAACCCATGTATCATAAGCAATTCTAAATAGTTCTAACACACAGCCTTTCCTGATACACCTAAGTGGCTTTTTAAAGCTTTTTTACATGCTGCCAATGAGCTACATATTGATACAAGTATGTTTCTTGAAAGAAGTGGCATGGAGCTTTATGGTATTGAGGTTCTGAACCTTGAAGGATGCAGTTTTCCAACAACTAAGCCCAATTACAGTAGGAGTTCCTCAAATCTTCCCAGTGCATGGGGGTCACTGGAGAAGTGAAGAGGCCAGATTGACCAACTCAACTGCATGAATTTATTCATGATTTTACTATCTTTCAGTGAATGCTGTACAAAACCCAGCAAAAAAGATCAGCTATTCCAATGTAAGGAAACATACCTCTAAAAAAAAACAAAAAAACAAACAAACAAACTAAGAAACAATAAAGGTGAATAACTGAATAATTAAACCCAAGTCTGATCTCTCCTGAAGTACACCACAAAAATATGGAATACATTCATGTAGTGCCACTGAACACAGCTAAGGCTGAAAGTGTCTCTAATGTGTATTATATTGTTGCCAGAAATAAAGGATACTGCTACATTTGTTTACTTTTAAGATTTATATCCTACTTTTCATTCAAAAATGCAACATGATAAAGCACACTTCCCATTTCCATCCACCACTACAGCTTGTCAAATTTTTCAACTTTCAATTTCCAAGCATTAGGGGTGCTCAAAAGGTGTGACATGTGTTGGGTATCGTAAATATATTTTGGTTATTTTAATACAACTTAGATGTGCTTGGTAAGTAACCAGATAAATATCATAACTTTTTAACATTTTGTTTGTTTCATTTGGCCATTACACAACCCTGGGAGGAATGTTGTGTTGAGAGATAGCAGCCACCTAAGCCACACCGTGAAGTTCATAGTTGTATATAAATATTGTCCCAATGCCAATCCAACACCTTAATCTTTAGCCTAATGGTTCTTAAAACTTTTTAAAATGTCTGCAAGAAAACAACCAACCTCCAAGAGACCAAGGACAGCTCATTTCAACACCGAGCTACCAATATTCTTCTCTGTCAACTTTTGATACAGTCAGCTATTGTATCCTGGAACGTCCTGTGTATTGTATACATATTGAATCCTTGAACATCCAGGAGCCCTGGAGTTGCAATCCAGTATTGCAGGCAAACTCTGACTGTAGCCTGGAATTTGATCCTGATGGGGCTCAGTAAAATGAGGAGTCAGACTGTAAAGCACTATGGAGTGGTATGTAAGTCTAAGTTCTGTTGCTCTTGCTCTTGACCCAATTACCAAACTGGATTCTTGATTCACAAATAAGCAATTACAGATTGCTCCATTATCCCCAGAATATGCCTCAATTATTCCTTTTGGGATAATTAACCACAGCTTAAGAAATATGGATATAGACCGTGTGGGCTGCCTATAGCAGGGGTCGGCAACCTGTGGCTCTGGAGCTGCATGTGGCTCTTTCATCCCTCTGCTAAGGCTTCCTATCGCTGGTCGGCTCCACAATTGATAGGGCTTTCGGTTAGGGCAGGTGGAGGAAAAAGGATGCTGTGCTAGAAGGAGACTCTATGGAGGGGGAACCGGACTTCTGGTCAGCTCCAGAATTGAATAGGGGACTTCCGGTTAGAAACTTTGTGGCTCTTTGAGTGTTTAAGGTTGCTAACCCCTGAACGTCTGGTTTCCTCTGTGATGCTTTCAAATATAACCATTCTCCCTTCCTAGCATGTCATGAATTTCTGTGATCAGTATTATTGGTTATTGTCGATGGGAAGGGAAGCAGAGAGAATTTCAGAATGATGACCCAATGATACAGGATGAGTGTAATGATATGTGGGAATGATCTTGGACAATTTGGCATAGAGAGACTGCCTAGAGCCATGATGGCAAACCTATGGCATACATGCCTCATGCTTAGTCATATTGGTGAGCAGGCGACTCAGCTCCGACGTGCATGGGCGCACCGGCCAGCTGATTTTCTGGGCCCACCTGCAATAGGGAAACAGGCTGTTTCCTACCTCCGGAGGGCCTGGTGTGTGTGGGGAAGGTCCATTTTTTTTCTCCTCATACTCCAGAGCCTTTCTAGGAGTCTGGGTGGTGGTGGCAAAATGGCTTTCCCCATCCCCCCCAGAGACCCTCTGGAGGCCAGAAACAGCCCATTTGCCAACTTCCTGTGGGACTGGAAGTTTGATTTTTGCTCTCCTCAGACTCCAGAGCCTTTCTAGGAGGTTGGGGAGAGTGAAAACGGCCTTCCCCACCCTCCTGGAGGCCCTCTGGAGGCCCAAAATGGCCCGTTTTCCAACTTCTAGTCCCACAGAAGCCTGGTGAGAGCATAAAATGGGCCTATTGGGCCCACTGTGCCAAAAGCGGGGGGGGGGAGCATAGGGGGGTGTTGTGTACATAGGGGCGGAGCACATAGAATTATGGGTGTGGGCACACGTACAACCCGCTCCCCAGTGCTCCCCTCGCTTTTGGCACACAATGGCAAAAAGGTTCACCATCACTGGCCTAGAGAATAATCAGATAAGAGGCAGCATAGTCCACAGCCTCACAAGGGACAAGGCAAGAACTCAGAAGAAACACTCCTTCATTTCTCAATGGTCAAAGAGGACTGTACTTCCATACTTGCAAGATTCTGTTAACCTAGCCTTACAATAAAGTAGAATTAGCTTATTTCGTTGGGTTTCCTGTCTAGTCTACTTGGTAAGGCTGACAGTAAATCAGTTTAGGAGTATGAGGAGGAGACCTCATCACAGGAATGTTTTAAATACCTTGGGAAGAGCATCTTAAGATTTGTCCCTGTATTTATACTCAATTTTGCATAAATCATCATATACATATAATCAATATTTTGTTTTTAAAGCTGTGTTATTCATTTCAGAGGTGGAGTAAGGTTTTCCAAAACCTTGGAAGCACTTCTCTCTGATTAGATTCCTCCCCTTGATCTTCAGCCCATGAAATGTCTTGAACTGGCAGGAATCAGAGTAAATGGTCTATTTTATTTGGTCAGGGTGAGTTGGATAAGGTTAAGCCCCTTTGCTGATTCTGTGTTATTCTTCCCAACTTTGGCAGTATATGTTTAAAATATTTATATCTCACCTTTGACTAGGTAGTAGAGGATCAGATGAAACATTAGATGAGTTTTTCACTTGTTTGGGCTTAAACCATATAACTTCTTGTTGCACTAAATTGAGCGGCTTTGCCACTGAATATCCATTGAATCAATCAAGAGGTGTCATGCCACAGAGTGGGATACATTTGTTTTGATGTATGGGGCCAAACAAGTTCCTGGGAAAACACCCAAAGGAACCAATCACTGGGAGTTGGTTGTAAATCACACTGTGATTTGGCCCTTGGACTATGGTAGCAAAGCCAGGTATCTGCTGTAAAATACATGCCAGACACCGCTATAAATTTAGACAAAACCAGTATGAATTTTCTTTTAATCAGTATGTGCCACCTACATTGATGCAGGCCAGAAGTCCTTGCAAGTCAGATGGATAACTCTCTAGCATGAGAAAAACTGCCAGGGACGATAAATGGCATGCATGTATTAATGCATTTGTCTGAGAATGCAATTTAAATGCTAATTGATGCTAATTTGGCTCAGCCCTGGTGCAAACGAACAGCACATTCCTGCAGACACTGGAAGATCTGGTGATTGGAAATTATGTGCAGCCTAACGAACTTGTGAGCAATTTAGTTTATAATACCATTTTTGTTGGCCTTCTTTGATAATTACACTTCCTTGTTAATTAGGAGTAGGTATAATCAGGGGGAAAAAAGTGGTAAACAGACATTCCCAAGAGTAAAATAAATGCTAGGTTAAATGCTACTTTCTTAGGCATTCAGGTCCAGAATCAGTCAATTTAAGGCTATGAAAACTGGCTGGCAGATACCACAAATCAATAGGCCAGGCAATGCTGAAGACCTAAACTCTAAAAAAGTTCACCCGAGTTTGAAAAGGCTGGATAATGTCAAGAAAATATCATTAATTGGTGAGATTCAAAAAATATTGGCTATCGGGTATAAAAAGAAGCTCAGCACCTGTAATAGACTTAGAACAGCTATGTCAAGCAACCCTGTACTAATTTAGAAGCAAGATGAGAGAGATGATCAGAAGTTAAAGCAGTAGGACCATGGAGAGCTCCACATGAGCATACATGTTGTTTTAAGTAACTGCTGAGCTCAGCTTCACAAGACAAGTTTATCCCAATGCAGCTTTGGATGATAGCCCAGTTTTCACTGCTCAGTTATTAGTAGAAGAGATGCAATGAAGCATAACCATTCTTGGATTATTTTGCTTCCCCAGTACACCTATTCCACTCTAGAAATTTATCCAGGGAAGTTTCAGATAGTTTGAAAAAGGACCATGCGTTAACAAGTAGTATGGTTCGGTTAAGCTTGAAAGAGGAGCTTGGTTCAACTGAGTCTTCAAAGAAGTACTTCATAAGATCTGCACTGAGATAATCACGTTGAGCTGGATGTTTTGGTGGCTTTCAACAGTCTCCTGCACAGGCACTTGCAGAAGACATGTTCATCAAAGTGGAAGGCCTACCACAACTTTTTGATTGCAGGTGTTGGTAGCAGAATAACTCACTTTTCCACTGGGGCACTTACTTAAAGCAGATAGTCCCATCACTCTGCCCCAGAATGCGGCTGCGCGGGGATAGAGGGAGCGAAGAGGCTCCCATATAACACCTCTCCTGCGCAAGCTGCACTGGCTTCCTGTGGTCTTCTGGGTGCAATTCAAGGTGTTGGTTACTATCTTTAAAGCGCTCCATGACTTAGGACCGGGTTATTTACGGGACTGCCTGCTGCCACCTATAGCCTCCCATCGACCTGTGCGCTCCCATAGGGAGGGCCTCCTCAAGGTACTGTCAGTCAAACAATGTTAACTGGTGACCCCCAGGGGTAGGGCCTTCTCTGTGGGGGCACCTGCCCTCTGGAATGAGCTTCCTTCAGGATTACGACAAGTTCCTGACCTCTGGACCGTTCGTCGCGAGTTGAAGATGTTTTTATTCTACCGTGCAGGGCTGGCTTGAAATAATTAGTAATTTTAATACGGGTTTATCATAGTTTTATTCTTGATTTTAAGCTTTAAATTCGGCCAAATTGAATTAGTTTTTTTATATATTTTTTAAATTTTTATATTATATGTATAATTGTGTTTTATCTGGCTGGAAACCGCCCTGAGTCCTTTGGGAGAAGGGCGGTATAAAAATCAAATAAATAAATAAATAAATAAATAAATAAATAAATAAATAAATAAATAAATAAATAAATAAATAAATAAAATAATAGGAGAAAATCAGATATTGTAGAGGAAAGCAGGAAGAAAGCAGACCAACTGTAAACTCATATAGGGAATTAAGAATGGAAACCATTTTCTTATGCAACTTCACTGCTTTGCAAAACAGTAGACTAAGCCCAGAAACCTAGAGGATCTGTAATTAAGACTAAGATCATGCTTGATTGACTTTATTATGACAGCCTTTTTCAACCTGGGTGTCACCCTGATGAGTGGATTTCAAATTCTTCAAAGATCTCAAGAATTCTTCAGCCAGGATAGCCTTCTGTTTGACAGTATGGTAGGGGATTTTTGGTGATCTAGGACTAATGAAATTGCTTGATTTTCTGAAAGCAACTGCAGCTTCCCCCCCTTCCTTGGTATCACATCTAGAAGAAACTATTATAAATAAAAAAAGGCTGCGAATTAATTTTAAAAAGGTGAAAGAAGTAGGTTTCTCACTGGGATTAGAGAAGCTATTAGAGTTGTAGCAAAGTTTGACTCTTAGCAATGAGAGCTTAGATTTTTTTTGTTCTATTTTAGTCAATCATTGATATGTAGTTCTGATTCCCATGGATATGCAGATACGAGGAGAGCATGCTAACCATGAATACTGAAGTTCACAGCGTTGGGATTATGAAGTTCAGTTTATTTATGGCCACAAATGATTTGACAGAGAACAAACACATAGAAGAGTCACAGTCTGTTCCTAGATAAAGAGGGCTATATATTGATCTGATAATCTCCTCACTGTGCGAAAGTTGGCCAGCAACACTTCAATAACATTTTGTACTGCCTTTGCCCTATAATGCTGCTATTTGACTGAGGAGGTCCAAGGGCAACATTAGCTCATAATGTGGGGGAAATATCATCTCGGTACTCTGTGAAACAGCAGGGTCCAATTCATCTGGGCCTGAAGCCAATGTGTTGCTCCTAGTTACCGCTGTAGGGATGCTACTGAAACATTAAAGAGCAAGGAAAGAAAAGACTGGGCTCTCTCCTGAGATCTCTGGGAAATGAAAAGAAGATTTAAACCACGTTGATTGTCCCAGTTGGGGCAGTAGAAGGGATGTGAAAGAGCAGTGGCTTCTTATTTTGTTTAAACCTGATGGATAGAGTGTCTCTAGTTATGGCGTGACTCTAGTTATCATCTGATGCAAAACCGTTCACAGAATTGACTCACATTTGTATCTGTGTCAGAGTGAAATCCCAAAAGGTTAACTATTATCAACATAAAGCCACCCACCCACCTACCTCTGATACTCCTAGCTGTTTATCACAAAAATAGTGTATTTAATGTTGAAATTAATACTATATGGAAAAGTGTTATTCAGTGCCCTAAATGGTGGTAGACTTTAGGAGAAACCTTTCCATAGTTCCACCTCTTACAATACTAGACAACACAGTATCAATAGTAGAGACCTTCAAATATCTAGGTTCTACTATATTGCAAGATCTAAAATGGACAGCTAACATCAAAAAGTCATAAAAAAACACAACAAAAATATTCTTTCTGTGCCAACTCAGAAAGTTCAAACTGCCCAAGGAACTGCTGATCCAGTTCTACAGAGGAATTATTGAGTCTGTCATCCGCACCTCTATAACTGTCTGGTTTAGTTCTCAACTAAACAAGACAGACACAGACTTCAGAGGATAATTAGAACTGCAGAAAAAACAATGGCTACCAACCTCCCTTCCATTGAGGATCTGTATACTGCACAAATCAAAAAGAGGGCTGTGAAAATATTTACAGATCCCTCACATCCTGGACATAAACTGTTTCAACTCCTACCCTCAAAATGATGTTATAGAGCACTGCACATCAGAACAACTAGACACAAGAACAGTTTCTTCCCGAACGCCATCACTCTGCTAAACAAATAATTCCCTCAACACTGTCAAACTATTGACTAAGTCTGCACTACTATTAATCTTCTTATCGTTCCCATCACCCATCTCCTTTCACTTATGACTGTATGACTGTAACTTTGTTGCTTGTATCCTTACGATTTATATTTATATTGATTGTTTCCTGATTGCTTATTTGTACCCTATGACTATCATTAAGTATTGTACCTTATGATTCTTGATGAATGTATCTTTTCTTTTATATGCACTGAGAGCATGTTCACTAAAACAAATTCCTTGTGTGTCCAATCACACTTGGCTAATAAAGAATTCTATTCTATTCTATTCTATTCTATTCTATTCTATTCTATTCTATTCTATTCTACTCTACTCTACTCTACCCTATCCTATCCTATCCTATCCTATCCTATCCTATCCTATCCTATCCTATCCTATCCTATTCTATTCTATTCTATTCTAATCTATTCTAAATATTTTTCTTCTCCAAGCCAAGCTTCCTCCTCTTCCTTTTTTCTCCCCTTCCCATCAAGGATTTTTTTGCTTGCTTGTTCACTTTGTGTAGAACCCTATTTCATGTCTTTCTAATCATCTCTAATTCTAGAAAACAGCCATAGGAGCACTTACTGTATCTAACAAGAATGTGGGGTGACATTCCAAGGGTTGGAATCCACAATTTGGCCTCCAGGCATTTTAGAGCCCCAGAAGGACATTTTGGAGGATGGGTGAGATCTGGAAGAGAACCAGGATTGACTATTTGGGGCCTAATGTGAAGACAGGAGAGGTATGTGTTTGTAAGGACTCCTGCTTCCATTCCTATTTCACATTACTATTTACATCCTTATTTTAGAACAACAGTATTTCTTTTAAAAAGTGGGCTGAATTTCCTTAAATCCCAATTTGATCCACTGAAATGTGATCATTTATTGTTCAGGCCTTGATGATCTGAAGAAGCTACTGTGGTTCAAATTGTTTTCTACTTTAGGAAGTTCCTCCTGGCTTTAAGTGAAACATGGAAACCCAGTAAAGTGACAATTACCAGTGGAGCAGGTTGCTTCCAGAAGTTGTGGATGCTCCATCACTGGAGGTTTTCTAAAAGAGGTTGGACAACCAATTGCCTGCAATAGTATAGGGTTTCTGGTTTGAGTAGGGGGGTTGGACCAAAAGACCTCAGAAGTCCCTTCCAACTCTGTCCTTCAGAGTCAGTCTGTGGTTAACTTTCAACTTCTCTGAACTTTGCCTCATTCTGCAACAATCCATCATTTTAGCCCCACCAACTATTTTTCTTTGATAGATCAGTTCACGATAGATATTTTTTATTCATGTCAGAAGCATCACAATTAAAATAAGGCATAGTATATGACATAAAATTTAAAATACAAGATTAAAATATGTTCAAATTAAACAGATTTTGCCCAGAAACTAGCAACATTAATTGCATTCTGTCATGCTGCCATAAGGTCCCGAAGTGTACACTGATTAGGGCACAAAGGGCAGGTATACATATGTATTGTTGTCTGCCTGTCACCACAATTGCAAAGAACAGAAGCCACTGGATTTGTTCAGAGTGTCTCTGGATCTTGTTGTACTTGTGAGCAGTCTACTCAACAATTTCCATACTTACCAGCTTTCATCAGACTGAGGTGCCAGCTCTTCCATTGATGGCATCTACTGTTGGTTCCTTGTAGCTTTCCATAGATCATGGAATGGGGGACATGAAAGAAGCCATCCTATGTGCTGTTAGCAAATAAACTGGATAACAGTTTATAGCAATAGCACTTAGACTTATACCATTTCACAGTGCTTTTCAGCCCTCTCTAAGTGATTTACAGAGTCAGCATATTTTCCCCAAGAATTTGGGTCCTCATTTTACCCACCTCAGAAGGATGGAAGGATGAGTCAACCTTGAGATTTGTGAGATTTGAACTGCCAGACTGCGGGCAACAGGGAGTCAGCAGAACAGCAGGTTAGCCTGCAGTACTGCAGTCTAACCACTGTACCACTGTGGCTTATAGCTAGCTAATCCTTTCCATCCAAAAGCAAGTGCTTCTTTCCACCAGTGACACTATGGAGATATGATGGAACAATAAAACAGAAAGCACTCACAATTTACTTTGCCCCCACCAATAATTATTAAAGTGCAAGGACCCAGCCATCTTCCTATGAGAATTTCACCAACAGCGAAATTTTGGGCTTAGACAACTTCAAACTTTGCCGTCTTCAGTCTGATCTAAACATAGTACATAAAATTAAACACTGTAAGCCGCCCTGAGTCTTCAGAGAAGGGCGGGATATAAATGTAAATTAAATTTAAAAAAAAATCATCTGCTACAATGTCCTACCAGCCAATGAATATTTCAGCTTCAGCCAAAACAATACAAGAGCAACACAATAGATACAAACTATTGTGTTGTCAACGCCTGGAATGCACTACCTGACTCTGTGGTTTCTTCCCCAAATCCCCGAAACTGTAACCTCAAACTGTCTACCGTGGATCTCACCCCATTCCTAAAAGGTCTGTAAGGGGTGTGCATAAGCGTACCAGCGTGCCTACCGTCCCTGTCCTAATGTTTTCTTTTATCTATATCCTTTACATGTATTTATAATTATGTTTACACTTGCATCTGTCATAAAATACATGCTTGATGCAATAAAAAAAAAAATAATTTTTTTACTATGTTAAAATAAAATATAGCTGGCTGAAATAACTTTGTAGCAACTTTGAACCTTCCATGAAAAGCAGCCAAAGCTTCCTGCATCTTACTTAGATACTGATGTTCAGGAACCCTTCTAACTAGTCTTCTAATGACTTAATTATCTAAGACAAATCATGTGCTCACTGTGTGAGTTCTTTATATCACTGTGGGTCTGTGAATTACCCCAGCCAGATTTGCATTATCGGTTCAAATTGAAATGTTGAATCATTTTGAATCAAATGATATGAAATAGTGAAAAGCTTTGATTCAAAGCATCGGTTTGAATCATCAAATTAAAATCAATTCAATTAAAGTATTTTGATTCAGAGGAAGGCACCTTTTATGCATATACAATACAACAGATGGATGAATTGCATCAATGTAGATGAACTGTTCTAATCATCCTGACTACTCAGTTAAAAAAATCAGTTCAATTCTGGGATTCAGCTGAATTGCTATTCAATTAAATCAGCCAATTCATTCTTTGCATTATTTTAGACATAATATTTCCTTGCTCTGCTCCAGCATTAAGCTGAGTGTTGTTAACTTCAGCAGTTCTTCTATACTTTCTCCCAGTTTGGGTTCTAATTAATAACTTCTTTCAAAAACAACCTCAGATCTGTGAATCAATATTTTAGAAAGACTACAGCTCTGTTGAGAGTATCCTCATACCCAAGAGGACAATCCCTAGATATCTCTCCCATCCAAAATGAAAATAAAACAATAACTGTAAAAATAAACTATTATCTAAACTGGTTTGGTTTTGAAGATAATTATCTCTCCCTTGACTGGAGAAATTTATTATGTTCAGTCCTTCATGTGTTGTAAACTATGCTTTCTTGTTTTATGTTGTTGTGTAAATGGATAGGAGCAGATTAAAATCTAGCAGCACAAACCTATTTTAATGGATGAGGAAAATACAGGTAGTCCTCATTAGTGACCATAATTGGGTCTGGCAACCACCAAAACAGTCACTAAGTGAAACCACAGCTCTGCTTTTATTTGCTTTACAGACCTGTGAGGATTTTAAATGCAAGGATTGGCTATAAAGTTACTTTTTCATCATTGTTATAACTGTACAAGTTATTAAAAAGTGTTATCAAATGTTATCAAGTTATACAAAGATGTTATCTGTTTGCTGCAAGTTAAAATATATTAAGGGTTATTGATAGTCACACAGTCTAAGACACCACAGCTTTCTCCATCCTCATCAAGCAAAAGCATCTCATCCAATCTGGATGTGAGCTAAGGCTATAGCTATTTAAAAGAATGAAAGTGGTCCAGATATTCTTATGAGAGGAATTAATCAGGGTTCTGCAAGCTGCTACCTTGCTTTTTTTCTTTGAAGGGCTCAGAAGTAGGAGGAAAAACACCACCAATGGTTGAATACAAGGTCTTTTTCTCAGAATCAGTCCATCAAATTTTGAGATGGCACTGGAGATAGTATTCCAGTTTGAAAACCTGGAAAATGTGCTCCTCTTTCTACTGACAGAAATGATGAATTGGTAGGCTAATTTCGTAAAGGAAATTTGATGTTGAAATTGCATACATTTTTCACATTTAATGACCAGTTTCTTAAGGGCTTTGCAAAATACAGGTAAAAAATAGACGCCAGGCTTACTATCCAAAGAAACATATGTTAGGACAATGTTTCTAAACTTTGGCCAATTCAACTACTAGAATTCCCAAGACTGCATACTGGGTCAGAAATTCTGGTAATTGAAGTTGCCAAGATTGAGTTAGAGTTGCCAAAGTTGAAAAACATTGTGTTGGAAAACTGAATAAAAACATGGAGCAAAAGTGTCCATCAAATGGATTTTATGAAGCTGTTCTCTCTGAAACCTTTCCAGATCATATCATACAAGAAAACAGAGTTTGCATTTATGTATGACAGGTTGGGAGACTGAAATCTAGATACAGCCATGCTGTTACACCACCAACAGCAAGTAGATTTACAGATGATCAACGTACAGAATGATGATGTTATCCATTCACCTATATCTGACTCTCGGTGATTCTATGGGCCAAGGTCTCCCTACATCTTATGGTCTTGCATTATTTATTTGAGTTTTTCTATGCTCTAGCTCAGGGGTCTCCAACCTTGGCAACTTTAAGCCTGGTGGACTTCAACTCCCAGAGGGATTCTGGGAGTTGAAGTCCTCCAGGTTTAAAGTTGCCAAGGTGGGCAACCCCTGCTGTAGCTGGTGTCAGCGTTAATAGTGTCTAGCCACTTTTGTTCTTTGGCAGCTTGGTTTCCTTTTACAGCTAACTCTTCCAAACACAATTGCCTTTGTCAATGTACAGAATGCCATGACTGCATTCTGAATGCAGCAACTGGGGCAGAATTTACCTCAACTTTTAGCACAATGGATAATAGCTCAACCAATGCTTCTCTGTTCTCATGGGAATTTGCCAGATAAGTTTGGTTCAGTTCTGTATTTTTGTTGTTCAGTGTGAGATGTTTATGTCACGCAAACTGGTGGAGTTTCTCACCGATTCACAACAAGGTGACTTTTGTGCTGAGCTTGCCAAAGCAAAGTGAGCAATACTGTTAATTGAGGAAAACGATCCAGCGATGGACAACTATCAGGCCATTTTTGGGCCGTTTTTCATGCATAAACTCGGGAACTCATATAGAATATCATAGCTAGTTGAGAGATTTGAAAGTTCAAGCAGGGACAGAGGAGAGTAAGGGCATGTATTTCAGATTTTAATTTACTTGCTACCCACACAGGATGAAATAACTTAGCCCTGCTTAATTCATTTAGAGAAAAGCTGTCTGATGACCTGAAAGAGGTAGTGAGGCAAGGCACCACTAATACCTTGCAAGAACTCTATCTACATGGTGTAATTTTAGATGCCCAACTGTCAGGTGAAAGCTCCACTCATGAAGAGTCCCAATGGTAGTTTATTGCTCTTCAACTAGGTTACAAGAATCTTGACCAAGTGACTGTGTTCCCTTGGGAAGGCTTCAAGGATTCTGGGGTAGGTCCAGTCTGTGCCACTTAATATGACTCTAAACTCTAGACCAGTGATGGTGAACCTTTTCAGCCATGAGTACCCAAACCAGAACATGCTTGTATGTGCATGCATGTATGTGCGCCAGAGCACCGAAAACCCGAAGACCAGCTGGCTGGCCTATGCATGTCTGTTTTTTTGCTGGTTTTGGGGGGCATTTTCAGGCCATTTTTTGGGTCCATTTTTTTGGGTCCATTTTTTGCCTGTTTTTCAGAAACCAGAAGATCAGCTGGGGACAGCACTCATGCCCATAGAAAAGGCTCTGCATGCCACTTCTGGCACGTGTGCCATAGGTTCACCATTACGGCTCTAGACTCTTTACCCTTCCCTTCAGTCCACCACACCAGGGTGGAATGAAGAGGAATGGGAAGGAGAAAAGAACCTCCATCCCTCTATACTGCTCCTTCAATGACCTTGTTGTGGCCTGTCAGCTGCCAGCCCCTCCAGCAGCCAATCAGATGAGGAGGCAGCGTGGGAGTCAGGGCCAGCATCAAGGCAACCTGAGATCTCTGAGGGGGAAGAGGGAATGGAGCTATCAGAGATTGAGACAGAGGTATAGCCTGGGTCATCCACCAACCCTCAGTTGGAGAGTCAACAGACCCCAGGTCTAGGGGTGGCTGATGAGGAAGAGGAAGAACAGCTGGGCCCAGTGCCTGACACATGGATGCTCAGGAGAGCAGTGTAAATCTATGGGCCGATCCTTGGGACAGAAGAGCCACCACTGCTAGTGACGCCCCACCCTAGCTCTGGGGATAAAAGGCAGGGGGTGGAGATGAATTGGTGTGACAGACAACTATTCATCTCCCTACCAGACAGACTTGTTAGCCTGCTCTGTGTGTGTGTGTGTGAGAAAGAGACTTTTGCCGGGGCTGCTGCCACTCCTAATAACGGAATCACTGATTTAACTACAGAGGGGCTTGTCAAGTTTGGGAGCTGGAACAGAACAGACCTTTTCAGAATCCAGTACAGGAGACCCCCATGAAAATCGGACTAAGCATGAGAGCCAATGGTGAAATCCAATTTTTTTTTACCACCAGTTTTGTGGGCGTCGCTTGGTGGGCATGTTGTGCCTTGGTGAGCGTGGCAGGGGAAGGATACTGCAAAACCTCCATTCCCTCCCCACTCCTGGGAGAAGGATATTGCAAAATCTCCATTCCCACCCCATTCTGGGGCCAGCCAGGGGTGATATTTGCTGATTCTCCGAACTACTCAAATTTTCCACTGCCGGTTCTCCAGAACCTGTCAGAACCTGCTGGATTTCACCCCTTTACTGAAACCCCTGTTTATGTGAGAAGGCTGATAGCTTCACCATCAATTGTCACATTTCAGAGATGGCAGTTGTTAATGCGCTACAAAGAATAATCCAACAAAAACATTTTCTCTTCCACCTGAATGCTTTGCCTAATAGCAGGAATTAAGAACCCTATGTATCCCTAGTTTAGTTCTCACTATTAAAAAAAAAAAAAACCTTCTCCCTTTGACCTCCAATCATTCTTTTATTCATTCCTGGAAGAAAATAGCCGTATTGAAACATGCTGGATTGTTCTGTTAATTATGTTATCTGTATAATATAACAGAGGAAATCTGTGAAAGGATGACAGATGGATAAATGTTCTCTCCAGATCTTAATATGTAAATGTTTGTTAAGTGTTTATAGAGAAAGAGACCGAGACCTTTCTTAGATTATATTTTCATTTCAGTTTATTCTTTGATTTATTAATGACATTACAAGTAATTCCTTTCTTAAACGTTTCTTTTTGATTTTGTGCTGTACCCTAAGTCAATTTGTGATTTGATATTGCTAGTAGGATTGCTTAAGATCAGGCGTAAACTTTTGTTGCCAACATGAGTTGGACTTAGTAATGCCTACTAAACAATTGCCTTACTAGTGCTGAACAATTGCCTTACTAATGCCTACTTAGTAATTGAACTATTGAACCATTGGAACTTTTTATCATGATATAAGAGTTGTTTAGGTTTTCCACTGTTCTTTCCTAAATATTTTAACTTTTAGATCCCTCTCATAGACTTTCTTAAGGTACAAATACCTTCCTATTTACCCAACTGTTCCTGTCAGAGGAAACAAAGTTAAGCAAGGTGCAGAAAAAGAGTAAGAATTAGTCAGACAAATAAATTGTAAAAGGAGATAACATAAGATAGAGTTTAAACCTACCATTCTCTGTTTTTCTCCAGGCTCTTCTGTGCCTGTGGTGAGAACTGGAAAGGTTGGAGAACAAGAGGTCATATTGGTAAAAGATACTGCAGAGGTTGTTGTGTTCTTAGATATCATTTCTATTTCCACCAGAACTATATACTACTTCATCCATTCTCTTTTGAGGGATCCTATTGGTGGGATCTTACATCCAACCAGTCACCAAAGTGAGATGGACAATATAGAAATTTAATTAATAAATAAAGCACAATTTTTTAATTTCCCCTTTCCTCTCAACCATTCAATCTTTCTTCATATAATTGTTTTCCAATTTAACCATCATTCATTCTCTATATAACCAAAACAATTTATTCTTGACCCTATGTCTTGTAACACATACCACTTATGTATCTCCTGTTTCAGCAGGGTGTTGGACTAGAGGACCTCCAAGATCCCTTCCAGCTCTATTCTGATTGATTAACTGTATCGTAAATCCACCACAACCAACTTACATTTGTGTTTCTTCTGACAAAGCACAGTTAGCAATAAATGATTGGCTAGATTTTTTTAATTTTGTAACAATCCAGAAGATTTGATTTTGCTACCACATAGCTAAACCATTTTAAAGAAGTTCACACATTTGACAAGGAATGTGGACAAGGATAATCAAGGATGGGACTGGAATCACATAAGGTAATCCTCAATTTATGACAACAATTAAGGCCAAGATTTCTGTTGCTAAGTGAAACATTTGTTAAGTGCATTTTGCCCCATCTGCACCTCTATAACTGTCTGGTTTGGTTCTACAACCCAACAAGACAGACACAGACTTCAGAGGATAATTAGAACTGCAGAAAAAAATAATTGCTACCAGCCTGCCTTTCATTGAGGACCTATATACTGCATGAGTCAAAAAGAGGGCTGTGAAAATATTTACAGACCCCTTGCATCCTGGACATAAACTGTTTCAACTCCTACCTTCAAAACAACGCTACAGAGCCCTGCACACCAGAACAACTAGACACAAGAACAGTTTTTTCCTGAACGCCATCGCTCTGCTAAACAAATAATTCCCTCAACACTGTGAAACTATTCACTAAGTCTGCACTACAATTAATCTTCTCATCGTTCCCACCACCCATCTCCTTCCACTTATGACTGACTGTAACTTTGTTGTTTGTATCCTTATGATTTATATTGATATTGATTGTTTCCTGATTGCTTATTTGTACCCTATGGCTATCATTAAG
Organism: Ahaetulla prasina; assembly: GCF_028640845.1. NCBI lineage: Eukaryota > Metazoa > Chordata > Lepidosauria > Squamata > Colubridae > Ahaetulla > Ahaetulla prasina. Next base: position 134,660,321 of record NC_080542.1, on the reverse strand, counting down.
TGTTGTATCTTACGACTCTCCCATGGCATAGGATCAGGTTGTTTATGGGACTGCCTACTGCCACCGATAGCCTCCCATCGACCAGTGCGCTCCCATAAGGAGGGTCTCCTCAGGGTGCCGTCGGCCAGACAATGTTGGCTGGCGACCCCCAGAGGGAGGGCCTTCTCTGTGGGGGCTCCAAGCCTCTGGAACAAGCTACCACCAAGGATCTGCCAACTTCCTGATCTCCGGACCTTTCGTCGCGAGCTGAAAACGTCTCTATTCATCGTGCAGGACTGGCCTAATGGTTTTAAATGGGGTTTTTATTGGATTTTATAGTTTCTAGCCAAATTCGAATATTTGTCTTTTAAATTTGTTCTTAATTTTTGTATGTCACTGTTTTATCCTGGCTGTAAACTGCCCTGAGTCCTTTGGGAGAAGGGCAGTATATAAATTAAATAACCCTTAAACCTTAAACTTTGATGAACGTATCTTTTCTTTTATGTACACTGAGAGCCTATGCACCAAGACAAATTCCTTGTGTGTCCAATCACACTTGGCCAATAAAGAATTCTATCCAATTCTATTCTATTCTATTCTATTCTATTCTATTCTATTCTATTCTATTCTATTCTATTTTATGACATTAGTTGCCACAGTTGTTAAGTGAACCTGGCTTCCCTATTGACTTTGGAGAGCTCACAAAAGATGATCAGCTGAATCCAAGACACTGCAGTGCCATAAATATGATCCAAGTGTTGGAGTTTTGATCACATGATCATGGGAATGCTGCAAAGGTTGTAAGTGTGAAAAACAGTCTTAAGTCACTTTTTTTCAATGCTGTTGTAACTTTGAACGGTCACCAAATGAACTGTTTTAATTCAAGGACTATCAGGAGTTATGAGTGCACATTTGATTTGTTTTTATTCCCCTATAGACATCTCTGTGGCCAGTACGAATAGAATAGAATAGAATAGAATAGAATAGAATAGAATAGAATAGAATAGAATAGAATAGAATAGAATTCTTTATTGGCCAAGTGTGATTGGATACAGAAGGAATTTGTCTTTGGTGCATATGCTCTCAGTGTACATAAAAGAAAAGATACCTTCATCAAGAATCATAAGGTACAACACTTAATGATAGTCATAGGGTACAAATAAGCAATCAGGAAACAATATCAATATAAATCATAAGGATACAAGCAACAAAGTTGCAGTCATATATAATGTACTGTAGCCTTATTCATCTTTTCACGTGTATAGGTAGATTTCAATTGATGACCATAACTGGGACCAGAATTTTGGTTGCTAAGCAAGGCAGCTATTAAGTAAGTTGCACCCAATTTTGATCTTTTTGCCATGGTTGCAAAATGAATCTGGCATCTTTTCTGCCATCTGGCTGTAAATGAATCATGCATCATTAAGTGAATCCAGCTTTCCCCACTGACTTTACTAGTTGAAGGCTGGCTGGGAATGTTGCAAATGGTGATCGTATAACCCTGGGATGCTGCAACCATCATTAAATATACACTGGTTGCCAAGTCCCCAAATTTTGATCCTGAGACCATGGAGATGCTGCAAGTCATAATTGTATTAAAGCGCTCCATGGCTTGGGACCTGGGTACTTACGGGACCGCCTTCTGTTACCTCATGCCTCCCACCGACCCGTACGCTCCCACAGAGAGGGCCTTCTCAGGGTGCCGTCCGCCAGACAATGTCGGCTGGCGGCCCCCAGAGGAAGATCCTTCTCTGTGGGGGCCCCCACTCTTTGGAACGAACTCCCCCCTGGTTTACGTCAAATTTCTGACCTTCGGACTTTTCGCCGCGAACTGAAAACATATTTGTTTGTTCGTGCGGGGCTTTCTTAAATTGTTGAATTTTAAATCTTAAATTTTCTTTCTAGTTTTAATTGGGGTTTTTAGAGTCATAATTCTTAATTATTTCGGCCATACTGTATAATAAGTTTTTTTAATTGTATTTTAACTGTATATTGTTCTTTTTTATCCTGGCTGTACACCGCCCTGAGTCCTTCGGGAGAAGGGCGGTTTATAAATCCAATAAATAATAATAATAAATAATAATAATAATAATAATATCTGCAACTAGTTGCAAATAATTTTTTTCAGCTCCATTATAATTTGAATGTTTGCTAAACAATTGGTTCTAAGTTGAAGACTACCTGTAGTAGATATCTTAATTGCCTTAAAGAAAATACAATTTAAATATATTGGTTTTCCTGTTAGTGTACACATTTTCCTTTCTCAGACCTTAGATCCATACAGAAATGGAACAAAATGGAATCGCAGGAGATCACTACAGACTTGTAATCAACCAAATTGCTTCTATCTACTAAGTTATACCAGCTGTCTAAAGAACATCTGGAGAAAACCTCCCCCTGTTTCCAGCAAAGAAAGTAATTTATACACACAAATCCTGCTTCTTGTCACTCAATAACTCCTGGAATACTGCATTCAGTTTTGGTCACCATGTTACAAAAAAACATGCTGAGACTTTGGAAAAAGTGCAAAGAAGAGCAACTAAGATGATTAAGGACCTGGAGACTAAAACATATGAAGAACAATTGCAGGAACTAAGCCTGGCTACTATAGTGAAAAGAAAGAGTAGGGTGGGGACATGATAGCAGTATTCCAGCATTTGAGGGACTGCCACAAAGAAGAGGGGGTCAACTTATTTTGCAGAGCACCAGAAGGCAAGACAAGAAACAATGGGTGGAAACTAATCAATGCGAGAAACAACCTGGAATTAAGGAGAAACTTCCTAAGAGTGAGAACATTTAACTAGTGGAACAATTTGCCTTCAGAAGTTCTAGGTGCTTCATCACTAGAGGTTTTTAAGAAAAGACTGGACAGTCACTTGTCTGAAATGGTATAAGATCTCCTGCTTGAGCAGAGGGTTGGACTAGAAGACCCCTAAGGTCCCTTCCAGCTCCATTCTGATTGATTGAATAATAGTAATGATAAGATAATTGCATTTTTCTTCTGTTCCTCCTTTAGATTCATGTTAGGTGAACGAAGATATTGAATATACACCAGAATCTGATGACATTAAAGGTTTGGATGGAGCCTCATATTTTGCTAATTTCACATAAATACAGTCCGTTGGGTGGCAGGCTGGTAGGAACAATCTTGGCGTGTATTAGCAATTGCTTCAGATGAGAGAAGAAATAGCTCCCTTTGGCTATTTCTGATTTCATGATTTATAGCACCTTACTGTGTCATTCATCCCTTGCTGTGGCGATATAAACGTGATGAAGGCAGGCTTTATATTGCCACAGCAATGGCTGGATGATGCTATTAAGTCACAATAAATCACTCGTGTAAAAATGGCCATTGATCGTGGCCAAGAGACTTGGCAGCAGACCACCAACTGTCTCATCAGCAGAAATGTACCAGAATAACAAATCATTTCATCCTGAATAACTGCTTTAAACACAAACATGGAGAAAAACAAAGGATAACCCATGTTCAAATGTCTTTAAATCTACATTTGCCTAAAATTGCACTCCCAATTTATTTGAAAAAAATTATTTGAACTTAAGAGACATCACTCTGCCAACAAAAGTATAGTTAAGGATATGATTTTCCCAGTTGCAATGTATGGTTCTGAAAGTTGGACCATAAGAAAGACTGAGTGTCAAAGAATTGAGGCCTTTGAACTCTGGTGCTGGAGAAGACTCCTGCCAATTACTTGGACTGCAAGGCGATCAAACCGGTCAGTCCTAGAGGAGATCAACCCTGACTGCTCTTTAGAAGGCCAGATCCTGAAGATGAAACTGAAATACTTTGGCCACCTAATGAGAAGGAAGGTCTCACTGGAGAAGAGCCTAATGCTGGGAAAGATTGAGGGCAGAAGAAGAAAGGGACAGCAGAGAATGAGGTGGCTGGATGGAGTCACTGAAGCAGTAGGCATGAGCTTAAATGGACTCCAGAGGATGGTAGAGGACAGGAAGGCCTGGAGGAACGTTGTCCATGGGGTCGCAATGGGTGGGACACAACTTCACAACTAACAACAACAACAAATTTGAACTTAATTTACAGAAGCAATCAAAATTACCACCAGCACTATTTCTATATGAAGTTACTGGTATGTTGCATGAACAAGCAGTTCTCAACTTAAATCCATTTGTTTAGTGAGAGTTCAATGTTATAATAGCACCAAAAACACTCCATACCACCCTTACTTACAATCAGTTCTCATACTGGCAACCATCATAGCATCCCATGGTCACCCAGATTTGGATGCTTGGCAACTAGCATGTATTTATGATGGTTGCAGCATACTAGGGATCACAATTGTAATCATAATTTGCAATCTTCCTAGCTGGCTTCTGAGAAGCAATTATTTTAGAAAAAATAAAAAGTTGGAAAAACTCATGAGGAATTACAGAGTTCAATGAAAAGCAATATAAACTTTCTCACTAAAGGAGATAGGATAAAGATTTGCTAGAGAAACTTTGAACAGGATTCCTATACACCGCAGATGGTTAATGCTATCATTCTAAAGGGCTTTTTTAAATTCTGAAATTCATTAACTTTCATAAACTTACCCACAAAACTTTCCTTGCATTTAAGTCACTTGTTAATTATAATATATAGTACATGGCATACATTTTGTTATTTCTTACTGCTGACAATTAAGGATGCTAAAATATGCATTGTAGTTTGAGTCTGGTGATAGGACATTGGAAAGATATGAAGAAATCACTAGTTTTTAATGCTTTGGAATTGCATTTTAGAATATGGTACCCACAGCAGGTGTATGAAGATTGATGTAGATTTTGACTTTGGGCATAGATGTTTCCAAAGTTATGGGAACTGTGATCAATCTTTCCAGCAAGGAGGTCTTGCTATGAAAAACACAATTTCATATTGGAGGACAATCTCCCCTCAACTGAGAAGGTAGAAAATCAAAAGCCCAAGAAAGAGATGAACTGTGATGTAAGCTCAGAGGGTTTAACATTCATAGTTATGAAATGGGACCAAATTCTTCACATGTGGATTGTTCTGCAAGGTCTCCTTCTCATATGTAAATTGCCAATGATCCTCATTAATGGGGGAATTGGACATATGTTCATAACATGAGCTGCCTGGACAAAATCTACATTTTTCCTCTTCCTCTGCACAAGGTTGTTTTTCCTCCTGATCTCACTGCTTTTCAAGCATTCCATTTATTTTGAAGGCACAGTGACTATTTTGCAAAGGTACAAAACATCTCCTGGGTTCCTGTCATAAATACACAATATATCACAGACATTCCTTCCCTGCAAGGCCATTACAAATGACTTAAGGCTGATAAGACAACTGTTCTTGTCACATTTAATGTGTTTGACCATGAAGGGTGCAGGTAAGAATGTAGTGTAACATTCTTGCAGACAATATATGTCCTTCCCTTCTTGCTAGTGCGTAAAGCTATCAATATGAGAAAAGTTGGCTGTTCTATCAGTATTCCTGGTCTCATCCAAGAATGACTGGGTTTTCATAAACGGTTTTGATTTGATTAATTTTACAATTTATTTATTTATATTTCATATTTCTTAACCACCCATCTCCTTTAGACAGAGGCTTATTTATTTATTTATTTATTTGTCACAACAGTATATATATGTATAAGCATGAAATAACCATACGAATTGGATACAATCAAAGGGAACATTAGGACAGGAACAGTAGGCATGCTGGTGCTCTTATGCACGCTCCTTACAGACCTCTTGGGAATGGGGTGAGGTCAATAGTAGATAGTCTTTGGTTAATTCCTGTGAAATTGCTATCCTTTAAAAACCAAAAAGATTACTCAAATGACCTATTTTGATTATTTCAGATACATGCATTTTTATTATCAATGTGTAACCATAGATCTCATGCTACAAATTACCTATCTTGGTTGCATTCCCCAAATCACTTCCTTAATTCTAAAGTTACCTCTAAATAGGTAGACATTTTATTACCTGACTTAATAACATAATCAGGGGCATTGAGTGTGGAGTGCCCTCCTATTTATATGTAACAGCTTGCCTATATCTTAATATAGATGTGATATTGGTGGAGCTGTATTTTTTTTGCTTGGTAGTTCTTAATTAGGATGTTGCTGTCTGCTGAATTGTTTGTTTGGTGTTAATCCATACTTATCTCGGTGCTGAAGAGGATATGCTCTTATCTTTTTGTTTCTTCTTATTCTCTATTTGGTTTCTTTTCTCTGTAATTGCTATATATTGAACATCATAACTGAAATGTCCTCAGATCTTGGATGGTTGCACATTCTTATATATACCTTTGATTTCACATTGAGTTTGTTTTATTTCTCTGCTTTTCTTCTGTTTTATCCAGAGTTTGCTCACAATTAGTGTCTGTTGGTAACAGGTATTGCTAGCATCCAAGGCAACCAGCTTTCTAAGAAAAAAGATTGAGATCAAAACATTTTTTTCCATCTTCCTAAGGTCACACAATCTATTCTTTCAAAGCCACATGTCCCTAAATATATATCTGATCCCTATATATTCAGAATGTGATCTTCTTTCACCTTTTGGAATCATTAGCCTAGCAAATCTCAGGCTGAACCTTCCCTGGGTTTTAGATTAATACAATTTCAGGTAACCCACAAAAACATTATAGTATCTTTTTTATTCTATAGGTTGAGTAAAATATTGTCTAACTTCCGGAGAAGATTGTGATTTGAAGTAGCTTGCTTTCTTCTTTCGCTTAGAAAGAGACTGTGGCATCAACCTTTTTTCCCCCCTCCTCAGTACAGCTTGATTCTTCAAGTTTTCCAAATCTTCAAAGAATGTATGAGATTAAAAAAAGCAGAGCAAAATTGTGCAGGTGAGTTTTTCCCCCCTCCATTGCTTCTTTCCCTCTTTTTTTTTTTTTTAAAAAAAAAAGATTAAATACAGCCTAGCTACAAACTTTTATGCTGCATTTCATTTAAATACATTATGTACCCTAAGCTTTTTTTCTTTTTGCTGGTTAAAGCAGAAAAATAGAGTCAGTTCAATGAGTTTCTGGTACTGTCTGTTTTTAAGTCAACTTGGTTTTAGTAGAATCCCTTCTGTCTCTCTCCAGATGTGGTTTACCCATAGTATCATAATTTTATATCTTGATATCAGAAACTAGAAAGTCCTTAGTTTAGTGCTTAAAAAATTTCCTAGGCCCAGTCTCCAGCGTCTTTGGGTAGAAGCAAAGCCAATCCGCACAGGATATTTTATACTCGATAGACAATAATTTCAGACAACTCTGTCTGAGTCAAGGTTGTCTTTATACAGATATATTTATATATCTATTTCCTTTATAAAGGAAAGGCACAACATAGACTTTCAATCCATGGCAACATCAGGTAGGGAATTTTGCAGATCCAGAGAGTGAAATTCTGCTAGTGACTTTACTAAAATAAAGTAATTTGGTGTAACTGCTACACCATGATTTGGTGTAACTGCTACCTTTGACTGGAAGGAAAGAGCCATTTAATAATAAACATTTCTTCTTTCTCAATTCATTGCCACCTTCCATTATTGGGTTACATGGTCCAATTGAACAATCATCAGACTGGAGTCATGTTATTCCCACTTTTGTTGAAGCACCCTTGTAAGAAAGAGGAAGAGGTGTATTACTGCCTTCCTGAGATCTTCAATCTTACATTTGAGTTCCAAGGTATCTAGATAGAACAATTCCCCTAAGTTACCTGATGAGTTATACTGCTACCACCCATTCTTGCATGAAATGATTGACTTACCTTGAAATCTGGGTGGGGCAGCACACATTCAAGCTTTTCAATAACTATATCCAGATCCAAGGAATTTTGGAGTACATGGTATGTTAATGTAAAAAGGTTTTGTTTTTGTTTTTATAAAGGCAGCACTATAAGCGCTTTGGAAAATAGATTAGGTACACAAGTTACATGAAGCATAGTTATGCAACGCCAGAATTAGACATCTATAACCTGTAAACAGACTGAGCAAATGAAGAAACAGAAAGATGGAGGAACAAAAACAAAATTAGAAAGGAAATATCTTCGACTCATCTATTTATATTTTGAATCCCAATCTTACATTACTGGTTTCAATTCTCCCAGGAATTGAGAAGCATTCCTGCCAAGTCCAATCAGGAAAATGTGCTTCTGAGGTTTTTGCAGGAATCCCGAAGAGCTTGTAGATAAAGAAATCTTTCATTTCAATCTCAGTTCTCCATCTCTTCATGAAACAAAACCAACTTTCATAACAGAATACAACCAACGCTTGATTTACCAATCAAGTAATTGGTACTTGATTGAATACCAGAATTCTGGAATTACCAGGATTCTGTAAACTGGATATAATAGAATAGAATAGAATTCTTTCTTGGCCAAGTGTGATTGGACACATAAGGAATTTGTCTTGGTGCATATGCTCTCAATGTACATAAAAGAAAAGATTTGTTAATCAAGATTCATAATGTACAACACTTAATGATAGTCAAAGGGAAACAGTCAATATAAATCTTAAGGATACCAGCAACAAGGTTACAGTCATACAATCATAAGTGTGAGGAGATGGGTGATAGGAACAATGAGAAAATTAATAGTAATGAAGACTTAGTAACTAGTTTGACAGTGTTTATTTGTTTAGCAGAGTGATGGCATTCAGGAAAAAAATGTTCTTGTGTCTAGTTGTTCTGGTGTGCAGTGCTCTATAGTGTCGTTTTGTGGGTAGGAGTTTATGTCCAGGATGTGAGGGGGTCTGTAAATATTTTCACAGCCCTCTTTTTGACTTGTGCAGTATACAGGTCCTCAATGGGAGGCAGGTTGGTAGCAGAATTGTTTTTTGCTGCAGTTCTAATTATTCTCTGAAGTCTGTGTCTGTCTTGTTGAGTTGCAGAACCAAACCAGACAGTTATAGAGCTGCAGATGACAGACTAAATAATTCCTTTGCAGAACTGTATCAGCAGCTCCTTGGGTAGTTTGAGCTTTCTGAGGTGGTGCAGAAAGAACATTCTTTGTTGTGCTTTTTTGATGACGTTTTTGATGTTAGCTGTCCATTTTAGATCTTGCGATATGGTAGAACCTAGAAATTTGAAGGTCTCTACTGTTGATATTGTGTTGTCTAGTATTGTAAGAGGTGGAATTATGGAAGGGTTTCTCCTAAAATCTACCACCATTTCTATGGTTTTGAATGTGTTCAGTTCCAGATTGTTTTGGTCACATCACGAGGCTAGTTGTTCAACCTCCCATCTGTATTCTGTATTCATAATTGTCTCGAATGAGACCAATCACTGTTGTGTCATCTGTGAACTTCACTAGTTTAACAGATGGATCGTTAGAAATGCAGTCATTGATATACAGAGAGAAGAGAAGTGGGGAGAGCATATAGCCTTGTGGGGTGGGGCTATGCTAATTGTACAGGTATCTGATGTGATTCTGTTTAGCTTCATCTGCTGCTTCCTGTTTGTTAGGAAGCTTATGATCCACTTACAAGAGTGTTCAGGTACCTGTAGCTGGTTTAGCTTAGTTAGAAGAGTGTCTGGAATGATGGTATTGAATGCTGAACTGAAGTCTACAAGGAGGACCTTGCGTAGGTCTTTGGAGATTCAAGATGTTGTAGGATGTAGCAAAGAGCCATATTAACAGCATCATCTGTTGATCTATTTGTTGGTATGCAAATTGCAAGAGGTCTAACAGCGGATCCGTGATGGTTTTCAAGTGGGACAGCACTAGCCTTTCAAGATTTTCATGACTACAGATGTTAGAGTACACATAGAGCACACATGCACAGTAGCATGCCAGATGCAAAAATGCATCCTTTGAATAAGGATATTATTTCTATTATTTCTGTGCTAATGCAGTACAAATCCTGGGAAGAGAAATGTTGACCATTGCAAAGAAGATTCCTATAGTCCAAAAAAGGCAGGAAAAATGAAGAAGAGACACGGTAACTCTACCTTAATTATGGTAAGTACAAGTTAAACTGGAAAACTATTTTGCAAAAGTTCAAAATCCTGGTTCAGATACATGTATTTTGACTTACAACAGTTCATTCAGTGACTATTTGAAGTGCCATTGAAAAAAGTACATTGAAAAAAAGTGACATTACTGTTTTTTACACTTATGACTGTTGCAGTATCTCCATGTTAATGTGACCAGAATTTGGACCCTAGGCAACTGGCTCATATTTATGGTGATTTCAGTCTACCATGGTCATGTGATTACTTTCTGATAAGCAAAGTCAATGGGGAAGCTGGATTCACTTAACAATTGTGTTACTAACTTAACAACTGCAGTGATTCATTTAGCAACTGTGGAAAGACAGGTTGTATGAGGCAAAACTTACTTAATAAATGTTTCACAGTCCAAAAGGTTCTTATTTCTTGTGTTTTGATGTTGCTGCTGAAGAGTTTTAGATATGAAGTTATTTATGGAAATGTAAAAATGAAGTAAATTATATAATCTCCATAATGACACCGTCACACAATATTCAGTTATTTGGGAATTTTGGATACTTTCCTCCCCCAGTTTTATTTATTTATTTATTTATTTATTTTACAGTATTTGACTTGCATATCTACCTTTCCCCCCAACTCAGAGTAACTCGGTATGATAATTCAGATTTTGTTATACTTAGAGTCACCTGTAGGTGTCCTGTTTCAGGCTCTCTCTCTCTCTCTCTCTTCCTCCCTCCCTCCCTCCCTCCCTCTCTCTCTCTCTCTCTCTCTCGCACGCACGCACACACACACACACACACACACACACACACACACACACACACAGAGTTGCTAGGTGTGGAAAGCAAGTTATTCAAGCCTGAGCAGACAACTGAAGACAAGAGAAGAAATGGGAATCAATATAATCTCTTGGGGAAAAAAGAGCTTTGCCTAAGTGGGTTCAGTTTCAGCAGGAACATGCAGAAGAGTAGTCAAAATGCAGTCCAAAGTTCAGAGAACCAAATCAGATTTATTAGTAAGTCCAAGGTCAGTGTTTCACAAGCAGGTTTCAACAGGAACAACATATCAGAGCAGGAGATCAGATAGTTGCTTCCAATGACAGACCATGGCTCAGGACCTTGTCTTAAATCAGGCTGCAGTCAGCTGTCTTTAATCCAAGAGAGTTATTCCCTTATTTGGCAAGAAGCCTCATAAAACATCTTTGCTCAGCTCTTCACTATGCTTCCTAGGTACTGTTGTGACCCAGACTCGAGCAGGTAGCAACAAACTCAGTCCTTAATGAAAATAAACTTTATTCAAGCTACTGGAAATTGGCCCATTCCCAGCATCGTGAAACTCAAAAGAAAGCAAAGACTTCTCACACAAAACAGTCTGTCATTATTTCCAACCTGGTCCTATTTAGATAATTGCCAAAGTCCTTTGCAGATAAGCGTCTTGAGCAGAGAATCGAGAGCTGCCAAGATCTTCTCAGAGAAACATCCAGAGCAGAGAATGGGACAAGCACAGCTCCAACGTTGTTTTCCAGCAAACTGAGACACCAATGCCAGTGTTGTGTCTGTGCCCCCCGAGCCAGGACCCCTGCCAGAAAGTGACTCAGAAAGTGAGGAGGAAAGGCCATCAGGACTTACCTCTGGAGCACCGGCTTCCCTGGCTCAGCTCCAGGAGCCAGAGGCAGGCCAGGTGGAGGAGTCCCTTGACTCTTCCCCCCCCCCCGGCCATACCTCCAGACCCAGCTGATGGCAATCAGGCCTGGCTGGACCCTAGGTTTCGTAGGTAGGAGAGGCAGGAACAACAGAAGCAGGGGTGGGACAGGCCTAGGAAGTGCTGGGTCATGGAGCCACACCCCCACAGGATATAAAAGCAGCAAGGGCTGCTATACCACTTCATGGCAAGCAAATCAACTGCTTAGAGGAAGAATTAGAGCTGAAGTCCTGTTTGTTCCTGGTTTCCTGACTTACGCATCGGCATGAAGTGAAATATCAGAGACTTTTGGCAAACGCTTGCTAGTTTGCTGCCAGAGCTGATAGTTGCCGGCTAATTAAGTCATCACTCGTGACTTAATTAATCGGACTGCGGAGGGGGACAGAACAGCCGGTCTCCTTTTAAACCTTATGGGAGGGGCCAATTATCTCTTGGCCCTACCCCTGAGGTGACCTCTCCTGCCTCTTGGCAGCTCTTCTCATTCGGGCATTAGGGACAGGCTCTCCCAGCTCCTCCTCCTCCTTGCCACTCTTGGCCTCTGGGGGCTTTGGAGTCTGCACTTCACTCTCACTACTCTCAAGCCCTGGAGGCTCTGGAGTCCACACCCCATTTCTCGATGGCCCTGGCCTCGCCTCTGCCTCATCACTGTCCGATTCTGCCACCAGCAGCACAGGCTGCTGACGGATCGCAACAGGTACAGGGCTTGAAAGGATTACATAATCAATTGGACTGCTCCAGGTGGGTGGTACCTATATTTGATCAAGTTTAGATAATTCGAGCCTTGATGTCTCCTGAGCCTGACATCCCCTTGGTTCAGCCGGAACAACTTTTTCAGAGTCTGACTCATAGTCCATGATATAGCAAACTCCTGGATACATAGAGTCCAGTCTGGGGTTTTAGTTCCATTGCATGGGCAAAAGCTGTATGGGACCCATCTAGAGGTAAAATTCAGCAGGTTCTGGAGAATTGGTAGCAAAGATTTTGAGTAGTTCGGAGAACCAGCAAATACCATTTCTGGCTGGCCCCAGAATGGGGTGGGAATGGAGAGTTTGCAATATCCTTCTTTCAGGGAATGGGGATTTTGCAGTATCCTTCCCCTGCCATGCCCACCAAGCCACGACGACAGAACTGGTAATAAAAAAAATTTGAATTCCACCACTGGACCCATCATTTAAAGTAAATGTGAAAATCTTAATGATTGGCTTCTATTTTACACGTATGTTTTTCTGCAACCTTGTTTTCTGTGCTGAGAGATTTTAGGTTTCAGAGGTATATTTATTAATTGCTTGCACACAGAACTGAACCCTTTCCTTGATTTAAATATGAGGTGTATTCCTGGCTTAGTTATTGTTGCCCTAAAACTATTTAATTCAGTAGAATTTTAAGTTACAGATAAATTCTTCGTCCCATTGATTTCAAATATGATGCATTATACTGACCTGCAGAATATTGGGAGATAGAATATTGTGGGAAGCAAATGCTTTTCAATATGAGTTTGTATATTTGTATTTATATTTGAATTTATTTATTTACCTACTGTACTTATTATATTTATATCTAGGTCTTTGCCAAGATTTTCAGAATTGTTGGCTTGGTTTTTTTTTTTTTTATTCCATTAATTCATAGTACAACTCCTTGATGTAGGTCAGATAAAGAGATTGTGATCAACCCAAGGTTATCCAATATGTTTCAGATTTAGGCCTCACCATATAGAGAAATATAAAGCTAACAAAGCAGTTAGCTGGGAATTGGAAGCGAGGCAAATGCCTTTAATACCCACTAGCTAAAAAGATGGCTATGATAAGAGCAAATTAAAACAGCTTTCACTAATCAGTGGAGGACTTAGAAACAAGTTAACTTTGTCTATTATGCTTGAAAATATTCCGCACTGGTTTTTCAGAAGCATATGACATTTTACAGATTCCGCTGTCTGCAGACAAAAGATAGTATTTTTGCCCAGACTTCAGAGTGATAATAGTGATAATAAATCTGCTGTTTGAAGTCCTAAGCATGAAAATCCTTCTAAAAAGAAGCTTCTCTATTTTTCTCCATAGGCTTTAAATAAAGAGGCCTCTGTGACATCTGATGAGAAAAACATGGAGTTGACTTTATAGCTGTCTGTGTGCATTAGTGCATCATCCGATAGCTTTGAGCTGCACACACAGACAGTGGTGTGTGTGTGTTTTTTTTCATTTATGCATTTGCTGGAGCAGACATATAACCACTAGAGCTGTGCTTCCAAAATGATTTGAAAGAGGTGCTTGAGACCTGACATGAGTGCAGCATCCCTTTCTGTTCTTCAGAGACACCTGACCCTTTTCAGGCTTTTGGGTGGGGAAAAAAAAAGCCATTGCTTTTAAAAGACATTTTAGTTTTAAAGCACGGATTTCTTAAAGCACCATCCTCACTCTGTAGACTTTGTATGGAAGCCTGGAAAAAGGTACAGAAGCTTTAATGACTAAAAGAGAAGGTCAGTGCAAGGTCAATGACAAGCTCCGACTGGCCAATTACAAACAAGTAAGTTGGCTTCTAACCTAATCTGGTAAATCAGATTTTCTTGCAAGGGAAAAAGGTTGATTTTTTATTTATTAATATAGTATTACAGGATAAAAGGTAAAGGTTCCCCTCGCACATATGTGCTAGTCGTTTCTGACTCTAGGGGGCAGTGCTCATCTCCGTTTCAAAGCCAAAGAGCCAGCGCTGTCAGAAGACGTCTCCATGGTCATGTGGCTGGCATGACTCAATGCCAAAGGCGCACGGAACGCTGTTACCTTCCAATCAAAGGTGGTCCCTATTTTTCTACTTGCGTTTTTTACGTGCTTTCGAACTGCTAGGTTGGCAGAAGCTGGGACAAGTAATGGGAGCTCACCCCGTTATGCAGCACTAGGGATTTGAACCGCTGAACTGCTGACCTTTCGATCGACAAACTCAGGGTCTTACCCACTAAGCCACCACATCCCTGTTATTCAGGTTACAGAATATCAAACATTGAATGGGTGTTCTGTAATACCATTTATCAGTAGGCATCTTAGGGTGGAGCCTTCTCAATGCCTTCGATCCTCTTCCTAACTGCCATGGGAAAATATTGGTATACATTTGCCTGATAAGAAAGAAGGAATGCACATCTCTTCTGGTTCTACAATATTTCAAAAACTTTGATTTCTATTCCTAGGTTGATAATGTTCAATTAAGTGTGAATCCTTTCTTTTATATCATTTTGGGAATCTCCGATCCCTGTTATTATTCCCACATTCCAGTGTATTCCTTTAACAAAATATATTTCAGTTGGCAGGGTCCAGAAGAAGGTTCCCATCTTTTGAAACATCTTGCACCCCCAAGATTAGTTCTGACCCCACCCCTCTGGCCTTCCAAAACTCCTTTAAGACATGGCCATGCCAACTGGCCTGGAGCCCAGTGGTGGGTTTCAATTTTTTTTACTACCAGTTCTGTGGGTGTGACTTGGTGGGCGTGGCATGGCTTGGTGGGCATGGCAGAAAAAGGATACTGTAAAACTTCCATTCCCACCCCACTCCAGGGGAAGGTTACTGCAAAATCCCCATTTCCTCCCAATCAGCTGGGGCTTGGGAGGCAGAGAATAGATGAGGGCGGAGCCAGTCAGAATTTTTACTACCGGTTCTCCTAACTACTCAAAATTCAGAACCTGCTGAAACCCACCTCTGCTGGGACCCCAATGTGATGTGGCATGTTGGAGATGGCTAATGGGGTGGAGAATAGCAAGATATATGCGGCATCTCCATTCCTATAAGAAAGAGAGAGATGCCAGATGTGGCTGTGGGAACCCATTAGGACACAGGTTGTAAACAGAATTCTGCCCTGCAGAAGCAAAACATCTTCACTGACAAATCCTTCAAATCAGATTGCAAAAAGATAAAAGGATGTAGATGTTTTATGACCAATATGACCCACAGAACCTTGTCTTTGTCATTGTCATCTTTGGAGTGCAATTGCCAGAGATGTCCTTGGACCATCTTGAAAGGTTGGTGTGTGTGTGTGGTCCTTGGTGTTTTCTGAACTCAGTTGTTTTCTTGCAGATGTTTCATTACACAAGTAGCATCGTCACTATTAGTAAAGAGTAAGGTTTGCTCTCAGTTTGTATGTTTATTTTATTTTTATTTATTTTATTTTATTTTCACCAAGCATGTATTTTATAACAGATACAAGTGTAAACATAATTATAAATACATAAAAAGGATACAAATAAAAGAAAACATTAGGACAGGGACAGTAGGCACACTGGTGCCCTTATGCACGCCCCTTTCAGACCTCTTAGGAATGGAGTGAGGTCTACAGTAAACAGTCTAAGATTAAAGTTTTGGGGATTCAGGGAAGAAACCACAGAGTCAGATAGTGCATTCCAGACATTGACAACTCTGTTACCGAAGTCATATTTTCTGCAATCTAGTTTGGATCGGTTTACCATGAGTTTGTATCTATTGTGTGCTCTCGTATTGTTTTGGTTGAAGCTGAAATATTCATTGGCTGGTAGGACATTGTAGCAGATGATTTTATGTACTTTGCTTAGGTCAGACCGAAGATGGCAAAGTTCTAAGTTGTTTAAGCGCAAAATTTTGAGTCTGGTGGCATAAGGTATTTTGTTGTGAGCAGAAGAGTGGAGGACTCCTCTTGTGAAATATCTCTGGACTCATTCAATTGTACTGATGTCCGATATGCAATGTGGGTTCCAGGCAGATGAGTTGTATTCAAGAATTGGTCTGGCAAATTCTAGTACCAAAAACACTCCCAACAACTAGTGTTGGGAGTGTTCTTGGTAATTCCTTGACTGGGCTTTTTACTATTTAGATTGTTTGTCAGTTCCTTGATTGGGTTATTGTTTACTCCTTGATTGTTGGTCTGATGTTAATCTTAGAGTTCACCTATGCTTATCTGGGTCCTGAATGCTGGTGAGATGGTGTTTTGGTCTTTTTGTTTCCTTTTTAGCCTCCCTAGCCTGTAGTAGGCTGCACCCATGTGCTACATGCGCCTTTAAGGAATTATGGAAGAATACTTCTCTCAGTATAACTTTGTCCGGTATTCAAGCTCTTTACTTGCCACTCATGTAGAAATCCTCAAATGTTAATAGTCTTGCATAGGATATGTGTAGCCGTGGGATAATTCAACAATTGAAGTTAATTATTTTGTTGTTGTTAGTTGCGAAGTTGTGTCCGACCCATCGCGACCCCATGGACAACATTCCTCCAGGCCTTCCTGTCCTCTATCATTCTCTGGAGTCCATTTAAACTCATGCCTACTGCTTCAGGGACTCCATCCAGCCACCTCGTTCTCTGCTTTCTTAGTCCTTTTTTTATTATTATTAAACTGCACTCTTGAAAAGAAAAAAAAATCCCAAACTTTGTGTAAAAAAAAATATATGAAGATAAATAAGAAGGAATGTGGATTATACTTCAGTTGAAGTTTGGTATGCAAAAGACTCTTTTTCACTGAATATTTGAGTGGAGCTAAAACAAATGAAATCAGTGAGTAAAATTCAAGCCCATGTATCTCTGTTGTAGGTTATTTGATCTGCTTTTCCCAATCAGGTGTCCTTCATGTGATTTTTAATTCCACGATTGTTCAGTTTCAACCTCTCTAATCTGTGGAAGGGATAATGGGTAAATATTAGTTCCAAATATCTGAAGGAAAAAAAAATGAATCAATTTTAGGAAAAATTAGAGATTGTGGCATTCACCTTAAAATTTTGCAAGGTGATTAAAAAATGGAAGATTTTCCTCTAAAGCTACCTCCCATCCCTTAATAAAGTTCATTCCATGTAAGTGCTAGTTATTTTCTGCTGGCAGTACTACAGTCTTTGAGATGCAAAAACAGGCTCAAAATTGAGGGGAAATCTATTCCAGTGAATAATTTTTGTCCCTTTATTCATAGCTAGAAAGTCTGTGTGACTGCTGCCTATGATCCACTAAATATTATTTTTTTGCAATTACAACTTGTCTATATTAAATAGCATATTGGTTGGAACTTTGACCAAATTGCATCCAAATCATTTTCTTCCAGTTGTTTTTTAGTGAGAATTATATATGAAAAAAATAAAAGTTAAAAATACAAATGCAAAAATGTAAAAAAAAAAAAAAAAGTGTGAAAAAAGCAAAAGAAAAGAGGAAAGAAAAAGATAAAAGAACTTTTTGTTTCATGCCTGCAGGTAAAAACAATTTTAACAGTTTAATAAGATCTCTAAATAAAACACAACCACTCTGCTTCCCATAACTCACCTCTTAGGCAAGGAAAGCAAAATCAAAATGCTATGTCAATCAATTTTTGTCAGCAAAAGTCCAGTAAAGTCAACCAGACAGAACTATTTTCTTCATAATCTCCCTTCTCCCCATGGCTCATCTCTTAGATAAGAACAACAAAGTTCAAATACTCCGTCAATCAATCTTTGTGAGCAAAAGTCCAGTAAGGGCAATCAGATGTAACTATTTTCTTCTTTTAGCCCTGATCGAACAAGTCAATCTTAATCAAACCAAATCTTCCCTGGACTTTTTTTTAAAAAAATATTCTTTAACTCCTTCAAAAATAGTCACAGAAATAATTTGCTGTTCATCTGTGTTTCAAAATGAAAATATTTCAGAACTTTAAGACCTTTCTCTTATAATCAGAAGTAAATGTTATCTTTTTGTGTATATATATATATACACAAAATTTATATATATATAAATTTTAAGGTCAAATTTATGCCATTATCTTTTATGGAGAGGGAAACTCACCTGTTGAATACAGTAAAACCTTGCCAGTTTGAAGGGTCTTAATCTCTCTAATATGCAAAGAATTAAAAAAAAATCTCAAAAAGTGATTAAGATATAAGGCTTGGTCCAGCTTAGTGTCCATGAAGGCTGCTTTGCGAATCTGAGCTTGATGTAAATCCTGACTTTTAGTCATTCCACTTATAAGCCGATCGAAAAAATGACAGCTTCTGTGGTCTACTTGGAGTGACTGTCTGAACCATGTAGAATGATCTCATGATCTCTCCTTTGTTCCAGAGAGATTATGCTGATTTGGATCCAGCTTCCAGCAGAGATTCCCCTTGCAAAGCTGTCTAACTAGCAAAAGCCAGCAAGTCGTCCACTCACCATGGTGCTTACAGGAAGTATCTACTTTGCGTCTAAATTATTGATCTGTCACAGATCAATGTTTTCTTGCTCAAAAGTCCCTCCCCAAAAATGAAAAAGCTGAATGCTTGGTTTAGGTCTAATTTAGAAAGAAGACCTTTCCAGATATACCTGCAGAGAGAACCCTAACTTATATCCAGCAATCATGCAGAGCTGTTTAGTGCAAGAATATTCATGATGGTAAGCAAGTTGTCTTTCCGACAGCCTAATGATTGGCCTTTCCTTAATAACTTAAATGTTTTGAGTATAAGGTTACACTCCATTTCCTAAGTGGCCTCCTCACCAGAACGATTGTCAGAAAAGACCAGCTACAGCTATGCAGTTGAAGCCCCATTCATCTATATTGACACCCCTGTTTTTAACAAAGATCTGCATCTGATTTATTCTGGTCCAAAGGACAAGATGGAACAAGATATAAGAAAACTGACGTGTTTTTTTTCCCCACAGTTAGTAAATAATTAATTTGTTATATCTGAAAACATACCAAATCACTGACATTTTGGCCGATGGCTTTCTGTCTTATTTACCAAAACAAAAATTGAAATACAATTTTTGTTCCAGCAGGAGAGTTAACTGCAATGTCACCCAAATACATAATAATTGTTCAAGAATAAAATATGAAAAAGCCTGCCAAAAACTCATACTTTACATTACATACTTACACAATTGTATGAATAAGAACAGCCAATTATATACGGTGAGTTAGACCTTTTTCACCCCCAAGTGATGCTTCAAAGTGTTTCCCCTTCTTATCTCAATTAGTAATTGTCACTTTGCCTTGTAATCCCTCCAGCTATGATGGCCAATTGTAATTTTGATGTTAAGAAAGTACAAAGCTTTAATAAAGGGGGAAAAAATCCTTAAAAAATTAAATATTTTTCCCTAGTTAAATGTATATATTCTTATATACATCATCCTGCAAAATGCTTTATAGATTATTCCACATCTATAAATAGCGTCCCTTGAACATGTGAAATACCACAAGAGACTATCTAGGCCTAGTGGGGCCTCATTCTGACTTTAATTTACTGAACAATTCATGAATGAATGAATGAATGAATGAGAAACTGTGAGGCCCCAAAACTGAAATTTCAGTCTTTAACGTTGTTTGTATTTCTGGGAACACCTCTAAACCCTTAGTAGGCCCCATGTCATTTTTAAGAAAATAAAACATTAAGTAACTGGAAGCCATTATTCAGTTAAAGAATGTGTTTATTTGCCTATTTAAAAAGCAGGTAGATGGTGGCAGTAGAGACCATCTCAAGGGAACTAGATAACATTGAGGATATTAACCGAATATAGCTGTTAGGTTTCCAAGTAACACCCCCAATGAAAAAAGACTCTGAGGCTTGAAGTTCCTCAAAGTTCCATTTTATTAGAGATGTCATATTGGCACACCTGGGAAACCCTGAATTTGAGAGCTTCCAGGTTTTCCCCACCCAACAGAAAGTCCAAGTCCCTCCCTAGCACCCACAAGTCCATCACATGACCCAATCAAAACATTGTCTCAACTGGAGAGGCCTCCCAATTCCAACCCTCCAGGTGCAGGGCAAAATGTCCTTGACTCTCTGAGAAAAAAATGTTATTATGACTATATATCACCCATGCTCCATACAATCCCCCCTCCCAGTTTCCCACAGTAGGAAATGTGGCAGAACTGAAGGCCCAATGCAAAGGATGGCTTCCAGGCCTGACATTTATGATTAGGTGTAGCCTTTGGCGGTGCCGTTTTGTGAGCATACCCCAAATTTTGCTTTCAAAATTCCAGATATGAGGCATGGTGGCGCAGTGGTTAAAATGCAGAATTTTAGGCTAACTCTGCCCACAGCCTAGAATTCAAACCTGACTATCTCAAGGTTGACTCAGCCTTCCATCCTTCCAAAATTGATAAAATGAGAATCCAGAGTGCTGGGGCAACATCCTGACTCTGTAAACTACTAAGAGAGGGCTGTAAAGCAGTGTGTATATCAGTCTAAGTGATGTTGCTATAGCCATCAGCCCTCAAAGGTTGTCATAAGCAGTGGTGGGATTCAGCTGGTTCGCATCGGTTCAGCCGAGCCTGTTACTAATTTTTTGCATAGTTCAGAGAACTGGTTGTTCCCACCATTGGCTGACTCCGCTCCACCCAGCCCACTGGAGATGCCATTCAGGGTGGGGCAGCTACAGGGGCATGACTGGGAGCCACGCTGATCAGCTGGGAGGTGGCAATGGACCAGCCACGCCAATCAGCTGGGAAGCTGATCAGTCAGTTCAGTCAGACCTTCCAACTTCGCGAGATCTTTTTTTCCCTGAGAAGTTGAAAGATCTCACTGAACATTTTTTAAACTGGTAGTCACATGGTCTTCTTTTGTTGCCCTGCACGCAGGAAAACCGAGCTGGAAATCAGGTGAGTGATGGAATGGTGGTTGTTCTGAAATGAGGTTAGGATTTTGCATTATCTTTGCTCTGGGATGGGTGGAAGTGAGGATTTTGCATTATGATTGCTTATAAGTAAGTAAGAACCAGTAAAAGAGGTGGATCGGCATTTTTCAATTTTGGCAAGTTTAAGATGGATAAACTTCAGGCTGCTTTGGGAATTCTGGGAATAGAAGTCCATGCACCTTAAATTTGCCAAAGTTGAGAAGCATGGGTCTACACTAGAGTTTAGGATTTTCCATTCCTGTTTTATTTAGAGTTTGGCGCAATTAAATAAATCAGTTGTGGTTTCCTTAACAAATAGTGATTAAAGCGATATGAACCATTACTGGACTTTTTGTGAGAAACTGAAACTAAAACTTGATCTGGGCTTTGATGATTATATATGGGATTATGGAAATAATATAGACAAATGTTAATCTTAGAGTAAGAGTTTGATTACCATACTCCAGAGGATGGTAGAGGATAGGAAGGCCTGGAGGAACGTTGTCTACAGGTTGCAAGGGGTCGGACATGACTTCACAACTAACAACAACAAGAGTTTGATATATGTTTTTTACTTGTAACTGTACCAAAGAAAGTTGGAAATCATTCTTTTTTTATTTTCCTTCTTTTCCTCTTTCTTACACATTCACTCTTTTTCTTTCCTGAGCCTTTTTTTCCCCCAAATCTGTTTTTTACTTGTTTATCCATTAGCTTTGTATTTTTTGATGTATGAAGGATTAAATACTCAGCCATTATAATTCTACATTCCTTATTTACAGAAATCATGTCAAAATTTAGAATGAAATCCACTGGGAGCCATCTCATATAATGCAGGCTCTGATTCCCTCCAACCAAAAAATGTTTATCGATAGAAGAGAATATTTGTAGCTCAGGATTGAATTGTGGGGTCCTTGGTGCTTTCTGAGGTTGATGGTTTTCTTGCAGGTGTTTCATTACCAAACTAGGTAATATCTTCAGTACTAGAAGGGAGTGGTGTTTGGTTTTATTTTCATATACTAGTGGCTTACCCTGTCAGTGTTGATCAGTGTCTTCACAAACGGTGTTTTGATTGGTGCCGGGTCTCTACAGCCTCAGGCAGAGAAGGGCTATTCTGCACCCCTCCCTCAAATGTTCTTTCCCAGCATTCCTTTATTTATTTATTTATTTATTTATTTATTTATTTATTTATTTATTTATTTATTTATTTATTTTCTCACACAGTATATATAAGCGTAAGCATGAAATTACTACACAATATATAAGCATATATATGAGTATGTAATAACTAAATTAATTGGATATAACGAAAGGAAACAAAAGGACAGGAACGGTAGGCATGCTTGTGCTCTTATGCACGCCCCTTACAGACCTCTTAGAAATGGGGTAAGGTCAATAGTAGACAGTTTTTGGTTGAAGCTTTGGGGATTTTGGGAAGAGAGCACAGAGTCAGGTAGTATATTCCAAGCATTAACAACTCTATTACTGAAGTCATATTTTCTGCAATCAAGATTGGAGCGGTTAACATTAAGCTTAAATCTATTGTGTGCTCATGTATTGTTGCAATTGAAGCTGAAGTAGTCTTCGACAGGAAGGACATTGTAATAGATGATTTTATGAGTTAAACTCAGGTCAGGTCGAAGGTGGCACAGTTCTAAATTTTCTAAGCCCAGGATTTCAAGTCTGGTGGCATAAGGTATTTTGTTGTATTCAGAGGAGTGGAGAACTCTTCTTGTAAAATATTTCTGGACACATTCAATTGTATTGATGTCAGAAATGTGGTATGGGTTCCAGACAGTCGAGCTGTATTCAAGAATTTGTCTAGCAAATGTTTTATATGCTCTGGTTAATAGTGTAGTGTTTTTGGAGAAGAAGCTACGCAAGATTAGGTTTACAACTCTTAAAGCTCTTAAACCTCCAACATGCAGCTGTGGTTACTCATCCTAAAACGAATCCTCTTTACCTGGAGCTTCAAAATTTGCTGTTTGTTGGGAAGATGAGTAGCTAAAAGTCAGTCTACAGTTAGTCTACATCTGACTTTGGGGATATTCCTTCAAAACCAAACAAAAGTGTATTTTCTGTGCAGTTCACACCCCTTGCTCACTGGATCTAGGTTTCACAAAGCAAAACCCACATTTTGTAATTAACTCGCATGCCCTGTTTTGATTGGCAGAGTGCTGCATGCCCCTTGGCCACGCCCACCGAGCCACACCCACCCAGCCAGTCATTAGGGCAGAGAACTGGTTGTTAAATTGTTTGAATCCCACCACTGGTCATAAGATATAGTCCTTCATTTAAACCCAGGATGAGTCATTTTTGAAAATAATGGGTAGAATCTCAAGGCTGCACAGATCACATGGTAGATATTGTTTGTATACTCATGAATTAGAACAGTACTTCATGTACTGTTCCTTGACCATACTGTTTCTGATTTATTTATTTCATTTTCCCAGTGTAGAGAATAATGTATAAATGGCATTCTTGTCTTCTCCCAAATATTTTGATACTTGGACAAATAAGAATATACATGGAGATAGAAAACATAAATTGGTCAGTCCAGTTGGGAATCAGATGAAATATATTTTCAAATTAATACAAAAATCCTAAATGTATTTCAGCCAATAATAAAAGCTTAACAGTGGGCATAAAGCTTGCCATTGGTTGTTTTTATGTCAATCTGCATCTCCTGTGGGCATAAGGCTTGTCATTGTTTGCTTTTTTGCATATGTTACAGGCTTAATTGTTCTTGCTAGATCTTATATTTGAGGCCGATTTTCAATCATGGTTTTGTAATGTAGGTACTGATGAGTCAATGCAAAATGCTTGCATCTACCTCTGTTCGTTTTTTGACTGTATTATTTAAATAATAAAAGTAATAAAGCAATAAAGAAAACTGATGTTTCTCATGTATACTTTGTTCAACACTAGCATGAAAGAAATATCTACTATAAACCACAAGGAGGAAAAAAATTGCAAAATATATGTCCGCCTCCTCCTGGATTTTAATAATTGCATTTTGTCACAAACTCAGCAAAATACAACATATCATGTAATCTGCATCACAATCTTAGAATGCATGTTGGCACCTGACCATTTTTCCTCTCTTGGGCAGATGTCTTTGCAGCCTTTTTTTTTTTAATGCTCCTTTTCTCTTTGATTTTGCTGAGCATTAAGATCTATGAAGCTTAATAGAATGTTTTTAATGTGCACTTTGATGTGATTTCAAACTACTGTAAGCTAGCCCATTCATGGCTATTCATGGCCATCTAGTGCATAGATACCAGAACTGTTGGTAATCTCTCTATCAACTTTCTTCTCTCCCTGCCTACGTTTCTTTTCTCTCTCTCTTCCTCTCACTTTTATGTTTAAGAAGGATGGACAATTTTGTGCACCTCAAATTATAGCTGTTTCCACCATCCTTTGGTAGCCTGAATAAAGTTGAGAGATATATAGACTGACACAGCCTGCTTTGTCCTCCTAAATAATACATAGAAATTTTGCCTTCTTAAGAAGACAGGAATGGCTTCCATTTTTGAGTTGTATGTCTGGGATTCCATAGATAGGCAACTAAAAATGGACAGTCACCTAGAAAGGATTCACCATTCCACTTTCACAGGAGATTGATGCAGTGGTGGGATTCAAGCAATTTAACAACTGGTTCTCTGCCCTAATGATTTCTTCCAGCAACAAGTTTTCCAAATTGCTCAGAAAGTTAACAACCGGTTCTTCCGAAGTGGTGCAAACTGGCTGAATCCCACCACTGGATTGATGGCTCTACAAAGGTATTATTGGATTGATAGTTAGCCAATTTTGGAATACAGTGTCTTTAAAAATTAAATAAAAGCTTTGCCATGTGAGTTTGTTATGTTGATGCTCATTGCAGATCCTTTCACAGATATAAAGATTTTGATCTCTGTCATATTTGCATAATATTGAATAAATCTTTCAAAGTTTTGTTAAGCTACAAGCAGACAATTAATATTTGATTGAGTCAGAACTGTGTTTTTGCATATGCATATTATGCTCCCGCCACCTGATGTTTAAAATAATTTTAGAGCTGGTTAAAATTACATTCACTAAATCCTCAATTGTTAAATCACTTGAGTTGACTTTATTTTGTATGTTATTTTATTCTTTTTTCAATAGTTGAGTTGAAGCAAATGATTCTTTCCCCAGCCAGCAAAAGTAGGGACATTTTTGGATGATTAATTTGAAAAGCTTTAGCAGCTCATAAACATGAACATTGTTAAGCCTCTTCCTGTGAGCTTTTTACATGGGCAAATTTCCTGTTTAATTGAATGTTTAATCTTCCTTGTTGTGATGTGTTCTAATAAGGACAACAACTGTTCTTTCAGAGTGCCTTTGAAGCGATGTATCCCAAGGCCGTTTGGAACAGCATGCGCATCTCAAATATCCTACAAAGAAGATAAAGTCCGCACATAAATTAGGTAGTAATGGTTTCATTCCACTTCTCATTGAAATAAATGGCAAAACTCCCATTGAGTTTAATGGACTTAGCTTAACTTAATGGGCCAGATTCACAGCCTAACTCTTCATTTCCACAACTACTCTTCCAGATTCCTGGAACAATGAGGGCAAAAGATCAGTCAGTCTTTTATCACATTATCACATCACATTCATCAATTATTACAGACTGATTCCATGATTCCATAAGAGTTGCTTTCTTCTCTGAAAAGTTATATCCTCAAAATTTATTTGGGTGCTTTTAATGATCCTACATGAAAGCTAACATTGTTCTTGGGTAGGTAAATAAAAATGTAAATATGGTATTTATGATAAGTGGATTCTAAAAACTGGTCCAAAGAATTTTAATTCATATGTGTTTTCAATTATAATTAGAGATAGATTCTTTCTCACTATTTTCCACCTATTTATCATCTATCATATAATCTAGTTGGTGCTAATTCTTAGTGACCACATAAACAGAATCTCTCCAGAATAATGTCTCCTCATTGCTGTTATAATTGAGTCCATCCATCTCATCTTTTGGCCATTTTCTTCCTCTTTTTCCTTCAACTTTTCTAACACTGTGGTCTTCTCAAGGCAACTACTTCCTGCATACTATGCCCAAACTATGATAGTGCGTTTGTAAGAATTCTATTTTCCCATGATTTACAGAGAAGAGAAATCTACACATTCTATTTCTTGAAAACTCGAACTTTCTGACTTTGTTTCCCGGGTAACTGAAAGTAAACCCATCTTCTCAGCCTTCCAGGTTCCCTTTTCTCTGTATTCTTCATTGTAATCAGGACTGAAGTATCCAGGTCTCTACCCCAGATGCTTTGAAATCTAATGGATTTCACCATTTCCTGCAGAAACTTGGAGAATTGGTCTTAGACGACAATCCTGGTCCATTCTGGATAGATCAAGTGAGCACATAACATCTACTTGAAGTTGGACGTAGAATTTATTTGACAGAAAAATGGACAGCTTAGCAATAGAAAGTGGCCACACACTGAAAGGTGCATCTAAAAGTATTTGTAGGAAAGTTTGGACTTTGTTAAAGAGAGTTCATTGATGAGATTTGCTTCAGAGGGTTTAGTTGAATTCGAGAGAATTCTCTCTTCCTGAAAGGTGTAGTAATTTCTCCCTCTTTGTGCTGACCTTGGAGTCTGGAGAACCTTATTGTGAGTGCAACGGATTTCCATATCTTGAGGGGATATCTTACAGTTTTGATTAAATTGTTGATATGTGCTAATTTTCTATGGGTCATGTGTTTAGTGGTGGTACAGTGGTTAGAATGCAGAATTACAAACTAATTCTGCAGAAGTTCAATTCTCACTGGTTCAAGATTGACTCAGACTTCTATCCTTCCAAGGTTGATAAAATAACGATCCAGATTATTGGGGTCAATAGGCTGACTCTGTAAACCACTTAAAGAGGGCTATTAAGCATTATGAAGTTTAAGTGCTATTGTTATTAGTCACTTATTGCTTGAGATTTACCGAGATTTACCGAGGTTTGGTGACTGGTCTGGGGGACCACAAGTGTGACACAGGGTCCTGCTTTTCCACACCACATGGTGGTGCAGTGGTTAGAATGCAATACTGCAGGCTCCTTCTGCTGATTGCCAGGTGCCTGCAATTTGGCAGTTCAAATCTCACCAGGCTCAAAGTTGACTCAGGCTTCAATCCTTCCGAGGTAGGTAAAATGAGGACCCAGATTGTTGGGGGCAATATGTTGACTCTGTAAAATACTGTTTTTTTTTATTTGCATTTATATCCCGCCCTTTTCCAAAGACTCAGGGCGGCTTACACTATTTTAAGCAATAGTCTTCATCCATTTGTATATTATATACAAAGTCAACTTATTGCCCCCAACAATCTGGGTCCTCATTTTACCTACCTTATAAAGGATGGAAGGATGAGTCAACCTTGGGCCTGGTGGGGCTTGAACCTGCAGTAATTGAAAGCAGCTGTGTTAATAACAGACTGTCTTAGCTGTCTGAGCCACCAGAGGCCTGTGAAGCAGTATATAAGTCTAAGTGTTATTGCTATTGTTATTTTTTCTCAACCTACAAAGCCATTGGTCCTTCTGAATCGTAGAAGAAGTATAGTTCTTCTTCAGCCCAAATAAACAAAATATCTACTTAGATGTTTGAAGCCTCCTCTCTGATAACATGAACACACATACACTCATAAACCAAGAATTTGTCTTCTGATCTTGGTAGTTTGTTTTGATACTGCCACCAATGGAATTAAATAAAATCTACTTTTCCAACTGCTAAGCCCCCCCCCCCACATCTATTTTGCGTGCCCCCCAAGCCCTCAAAAAGTTATAATTTTGAAATATTTAATGATGTCTCAGACTCCAAAGCCTGTTAGTGAGCTGTCTAAATAATCAAGCATTCGGAGATGATGAAACAACATTCCTCTACTATATATCAGTCTTAATATAATTAGTTCCTGACAGTATGGCCCTTCATTATTTTTCTATTTTTTGCAATAGTTGTCTTCATTTTCTCTTCTCTGTGCAACATCTCTTCATCTGTCATCCTGACAAGAACTTTCTCAAAGACAAACAATGCTAATGAAACGCGACAGATCTCAATCAATGTCTTTCCTCGCCACCTCTTGATGAAAATCTTACCAATCTGGTAATTCCGTATTGGGTTCCTTTCTTCTATTCCACATTTGGCCTTAGAGGCATGAAAAAGAAATGATTTTGGCAGTCATCAAGCAGCTTTATATCAAGCTAACTTGGAGCAATTCACAACAAGGTTGATCATTCCCAGAGGCAGTGTTTCAGAAGGTAAAGCAAAACAACACAGAAAAGGTAATTTAAAAGGAAAAGAAATACCCCAGTATCTTTCAATTTATTAAGTTTCTAACAGTTAACAAAATCAAGGACATAACAATGAACAATGAACACAATGTAAGCCGCCCTGAGTCTTCGGAGAAGGGCGGGATATAAATGTAAATAAATAATAATAATAATAATAATAAAAAAAACCTCCATGCCAGTGCAGAAATGTGTCCAAATGACATTCAGATTTTTCATTGGTCTAACTCAGGGGTGTCAAACTCAAGTCCTGCAGGCTGGACTCCTGGGGTGCTTAGATCTAGCCCGTGATGGGACTAGATCTGGTCCGCAGCCTTCCTGAGTTTCATTTTTGCTGGCAGAGGGTTGCATGAGGCTGTTGCAACTGAAAACACAACTTGGGAACCTGTTTTCACTGGCAGAGCACTCGGGCCACCACAGGTGCTTCCAACAAGTGACATTGAGCTGGCCACACCCATCCTGGCCCTCCAAGGTGAAAAACAACCCTGGTTTGGCCCTCAATGAAATTGAGTTTGACACCCCTGATCTAACTGAAATTACAGGTAGTCCTTAACTTACAACCATTTGTTTAGTGACTGTTCAACAGCACTGAAAAAAGTAACTTATGACCATTTTCACACTTACAACTGTTGTAGCATCCCCATGGTCATATGATCAAAATTTGGATAGTTGGCAACTGGTTCATATTTATGATAGTTAGAGTGTCTTGGAGTCATGCAATAATTTTTGTGAACTTCTGACAAGCAAAGACAATGGAGAAGCCAGATTCATTTAACAACCAAATTACTAATTTAACAACTGTGTCAAGAAAGATCATAAAAATGGGGCAAAAATCACTTAATAACAGTTTTGCTTATAGCAACAGAAATTTTGGGCTCAGTTGTGGGGGTAACTCGAGAACTACCTGTATATAAATTACTTTTCATCCAAACGTCTCAGATATTATCTGAAAACAGATCCTGATTAAACCTGAAATGTTTAAAAATAGGATTTACAAGTTACAATTAATAGGTTAGGAATTAGAGTGACACTTGCAGATTAGTAAAAGACCAAAAAGAAAAAGAAAAAAGGACAGAATAAAATGCATAGTCACCCAAGAGGGCATACGTTTAGAATTACTATATTTTAAAGCTCTCTTGGAGAAAATTGAATAAAAGTGGGTAGGGGCAGCTGAGGGGAAGATAGACTATAGGGAGAAAGCAGCATCAATAGAAGGTGCGGAAGAAATAAGCCTCATTGAAGCAGAGAAAACAAATTCTGAAGCAAAAAAGACTTAAAGTCACAGTCACTGCTGGAAAAAACAATGAAAAGCAATATGGTTTGAATAACAGGCTAGTTCCTATTGTAAAGAGCTCAACCTAAATCTTGGGAAGCAAAAATGAGGAAATGAGAATATGAGGGAACAGGAAATAATAGACACCTACATTTAAGGATGGGCTCCAACATGAGTCCCAAAGCTTAGAAGATTAAACCTGGTGACCCACCTAGATTGGATCCTGCACCTACATATGTGTTTTTCGAGGACAGAACTATGCTTTACCAAGATATGATCCACCCGCTTACTACTGTATCATCACTTTTATTATTTTTATCCAGTACAGGATGCTTATCAATGAGACTTAATTGCATTTAGAAAGGATTTGAGCGTAAAAGGAAAATATACTTGCTTCAGAAGAAACAATGGAGTCGGCATGTAGAGTGTTCTTTTTAAGGGATAGGTTTCTACCATGTCTGAATAAACATATTTGTTTGAAACTAGCAAGAAACTAACCTTCTTTCATGAATATATCTGCACTGAGAATTAACCTCAATGTATGTCAACTTAATTTGAACTATGTTATTTTATTTAAAAAGAGACATGGTTAAATTTTGATTTTAACTGTGCCATCCTTACTTCTACATATCCAATGATGTGAAGTAAGTAAATAATATATGATTTTGGTTTCACTATCTGGGATCAGAAATGGCAGTGACAGATTTCTCATTTCTCTAATTTACTGTACTTTATTTAACAGTGGTAGTGGGATCCATTAATATCTTCCTTGCCACTTCTCATTGTTTTGGGAAGAGGAGATTGGAGCCAGTATCCTACTGGGGTCTTAGGTCCTGGTGAGTAGATTTAAGATTTCTGCTGTTCTTTTTTGGCTGTCCAATTTTTTTCAAATAAAGAGATCTTCAAAAACCAAACCATTCCCTACATACAAATAGCCACCTGCTAGGAACATTCAGAAGTTCTTTCTCTCTTGAGAAATGTTGTGAGGCACAAACACACTATGGGATTCTCTCAAAATATTGCATAGTCTTAACAAACAATAAAGACAAGAACTTTTGGTCACGCAGTGGATTCTTTCCAGTTTGATGTAAATCAAAATCAGGAGTTCTCTGAATCACTTTCACTACAGGGCAGATATAAATTACTGCATCATCGTTTTATATCGGAAGGAATAAAAGCAAAATGTTCATTTTCTTGTTGAATAATTTCCTTCGGTACATTTGTTTTGAATAAAGGATATTAAGGTCAGGATGACCAGAAACCAAGAATGGTGCAAGTTGCAATAATAATAAAATCAGGCTTGAGGGGATGAAAAGCAGGTGGGATCCAAATTAATTAGGCAGGAATAACTGAACCTTGCTAGCAGTGTAAAGAAAAGGAGCCAAGTGGGTCAGGACACAGAAAACATTTTCTCTGCAGCATTTGGGTAGAATGTTTCATTAGTTAGAATTATGGCCAAATTTCTTCTCCAGAAAATTACAGATCACATTGCCATTTTATGAGTTAAAAAGGAAGAAACAGCTGCAATCACATATTGCTCCCAGAAGCACGAAGCTGATGCCTGAAGATGACGAATGAGACTTCGTCGAAACATTGCCAAGACACTTCCAATTTTACACGGGAGAAAACCCGAATAACCAAAGACCTACATATATATATATATATATATATATATATATATATATATATATATATATATATATATATGTAGGTCTTGGTTATTCGGTTTTCTCCCGTAAATTGGAAGTGTCTTGGCAACGTTTCGACGAAGTCTCATTCGTCATCTTCAGGCTTCAGCTTCGTGCTTCTGGGAGCAATGTGTGATTGCAGCTGTTTCTTCCTTTTTAACTGCTAGTGGGGGTTTGAACTGATTGGGTTGGAGCTTGGCTGTGCTCTGATTGGATGGGTTTTTTTTGTGCTCTGATTGGCTGGGGGTGTGTCCTGTGTTGGTGGGGGCTTGGTTGTGCTCAGATTAGTCTGAGTTGCAGGGGGATTTGAGCTGGTGAGCTGCATTGCTGTTGTTTGGCTTCGTGTTTGTGGTCGTGCTACATCTTCATAGTGGGTGTCTGTCTGCTGTATGTATGGATTGGAGGGGTTTGAAATGGCTAATGTTGCAGCTGCGGTCTGGCTTCTGGTCCTTGGTCGTGCTTCCTGATCAGTGTGGGTTTGGATCTGCTTTCTGGGTGGATGTGTGGTGGTGACATCCTGTGTGGACCTCATGAGTGTGGGTCTGGTGTCATTCCTCATGTTAGGGACTCATTTGTCAATAAGGGCGGGTTTCCAAATGGCTGGTAGGCGGGAAGTATCATCTCGTTTGTATCAACCTAACCCTAACCCTAACCTCCCGCCTACCAACACTGTCAAACTATTTACTAAATCTGCACTACTATTAATCTTCTCATTGTTCCATCACCAATCTCTTTCCACTTATGACTGTATGACTGTAACTTTGTTGCTGGTAATCGTTATGATTTATATTGATATATTGACCATCATTTGTGTTGTAAATGTTGTACCTTGATGAAAGTATTTTTTCTTTTATGTACACTGAGAGCATATGCACCAAGACAAATTCCTTGTGTGTCCAATCACACTTGGCCAATAAAAAATACTATTCTATTCTATACTATAAGGTATTTTATTGCAAGCAGAGGAATGAAGGACTCTTCTTGTGAAATATCTCTGGACTCTCTCAATTGTATTAATGTCCAATATGCAGTGCGGGTTCCAGACAGATGAGCTGTGTTCTAGGATTGGTCTAGCAAATGTTTTGTATGCTCTAGTTAGTAGTACAATATTACCAGAGAAGAAGCTACGCAAGATTAGGTTAACAACTCTTAGTGCCTTTTTGGCAATGTTGTTATAGAGGGCTTAGAGCTTTAGAAATGAGTACTCCAAGGTCCTTGACAGAGTGAGGGTCATCTATTAGATGTCATGTCCAACTAATTTGTATTTTATGTTTTGATTTTTTTGCCAATGTGCAAGACAGAGCATTTGTTGGTTGAGATTTGAAGTTGCCACTTGTTAGACCAATACTGTCACATAGTCAAGGTCTTTTTGAAGAGTATTTGCATTGTCTGTAGTGTTGAATGGTTTAACATCATCAGCGAAGAGAACACCGTTGCTTTTAATATGATCGCAAAGGTCATTTATGTAAAGTATGAAGAGAGTTGGACCTAAAACACGGCCTTGGGGAACACCACTATTAACAGGTACAGGATTTGATAGAGTGCTTCCTATTTTGACCACTTGTTGTCTGTTTGACAGGAAGGCAGCTATCCATTTATGTAGGAGTCCAGAAATGCCATAGGATTTTAGTTTTAGAAGTAATTTGTCATGTACCACCGAATCAAAAGCTTTACAGAAGTCTATGTAAAGTGCGTCTATTGCTTTTTACAAAATATTACAAGAGAATATTTGTCTCTTGTAATATTTCTAGGGAACTCTGGGGTCCTTGGTGTTCTTGGAGTATTGCTGTTTTCTTGCAAGCATTGTATTATCCTAACTCCTTCATTGCACAACACATGGACAGATTTAACCATGGTTTCAACTGGGAAGCTGTGAATTTCCCAGACCAAGCCAAGTCCCCAAATGCTAGAGAATTCCTGGAAGCCTGGCACTTAGACAAATCAGTCATCAATAGGCACATAGAGATAAACAACCTCTCCATGCCATTCAAGAGAGACAACCCAAAAGCTAAAAAGAAAACAAAAAAGACCAAAATACCTCCTTGCCATACTCAAATAAGCAGAAATTAACATCAGAATTAACCTGGCCAACAATCAAATAGTAAACAATCATCAAATCAGAGTAAACAACACCTTAATTAAAAAAACCATCAAGAACACTCCCACCAATGCTGATAGGACAAGCCATTTGTATATAAACAGAGAACTAAACCAGTGGTGGGATTCAAATAATTTAACAGCCGGTTCTCTGCCCTAATGACCAGCTGGGTAGGCGTGGCTTGGTGGTCATGTGGCCATGTAGGCGTGGCCAACTCAACGTCACTCACGCTGATGGGCGCTTTGCCTTAGCTGTTACAATGTAATAAGGGTTAATCACAGAGGCTGTTTCTGTAAGCAGGGCAATAAAGATTAGGCTAGAAACACCACCAGAATGTTTCCTTCCTGCCTTCCTTACAGGATTAGCCCTGTAAAGTGGGAAAAAACCAAAATAAGATTTCTTCTAACAACCGGTTCTCTGAACTGCTTAGAAAGTTAACAACCGGTTCTCCAGAATAGGTGCGAACTGGCTGAATCCCACCACTGAACTAAACCCACTCCCTTGTAGCACTGATGATGCTACCTAGTTGGGTAATGAAATGTTTCAAAGAAAATAGCCAAGAACAAAGATCACCAAAGACCACAGAGACTATTGATGTGATAATAATGAAGTGCTATGTTAAAGAAAGATGAAGCTCTTCTATTTTGGCTTTCTATTTTATTTTAATCAGTTGTGCACATAACACTGACTCAGGGCATCTGCAAGGCATGGTAAACAGATTAAGATGATGGTTGTAATCATGCAATTGCACATAATAGACAGCGGAGGTGGGATTCAGCCAGTTCTGTATAGTTCAGTGAACTGGTAGTGGTGAATGCAGGAGGCTCCACCTACCCACCCGGATGTAATGCGTGAGCACTGCACAGGTGCGTGTGAAGAGGTGGTGTGTGCGAGCAAAACCAGAGAGCATGTGTGCACTCTCACATTTGCAAACCAGTAGGGAAGGTAAGTGAATCCCACCTCTGATAGAAAGGCAAAGTTTCAATGAAGCTGTTGAGGCTGCCATCTTGACTTTTTTTTGACCACATTTTGTGGAAACCTCTACCCTAGGAGCATGTGGGTTTCTCCTATACCACTCTCTTGGTATACAAGGCCAATTTTTAATGGGGAAGGAAGGGGGAGATATTAAGTACATAACTGGTGAGTAATTACATTAACAATATTTACTTTTATTAAGTTTATATGTAAACAACTATTTTTATTCCTTACCCTCCTTTTCCATTACTGTTAGCTTTTCAAGATAAGAACTAGCTCTAATTTTTTTATAAGGTTACAATAACAGGAAATGTGCCTCTTTTTCTTTTCCTTTGCAGTCCCAAAAACTGGAGAGGGTACTTCTTGAGGCTCATGTTATACCCACATTTCTTCTGTAGTCTAAACGTGATTATTGCCTAGCATGTGGCTCTTTTTCTTGCCTCTCACATTCATCCCCACATTTCATTAAAATTATTTTTGGGAGTATGGCTATCTGCATGCACTTCTGAAAGCAGTATATCTCTTCTTCGGGAAAATGTGCATCCTGTCAGACCTGGAAACCAACTTTTACCTTTGAGCCTTCAGGCCTGCCACAAATTCTACTGTGGGAAAATGGGAGGGGAGACTGTATGGAGTGTAGATCATATGTAGTGAAAATAACATTATTTCTAATGTTAGCTAAGATTAGCTAAGATGTTTAAAGATAAATCTGCTAAATGTCGGAAATGTCACCAATTGTCGGGATCATAATATCATATGTGGTGATCGTGTAAAGAAGCAAAGCAGTGATGAAATATAAAATTTGTTATTACCGGTTCTGTGGGCTTGACTTGGTGGTGGGGGATAATGTGATTGGGTGGACATTGCCAACTTTTTAAAAAAAAAAAAAAAAAGCATTTTTTCTACAAACTCTTTGGCCGAAGAGGTTGTGGAAAAAATGCTTTTAAAGGGTTCTGACGATTCCAGCTTAGTTGCCTGATTGTCAGAACCCTTTAAAAGCATTTTTTTTTACAATCTCTTCAGCCGAAGGGGTTGTGGAAAAAATGCTTTTAAAGGGTTCTGACAATCCCAGCTGAGCCGCGCGATCATCAGAGTTTTTTTTTACTTTTAAAAGCATTTTTTTGGCTGAAAAGAAATGCTTTTAAAAGTAAAAAACACAAACCTTCTGATGATTGTTTGGCTCAGCTGGGCATGGGCAGAGGGTGTGTCTGGGATGCTACCAGTTCTATGAGCCACCCACTGCCATCGCTACCAGATCAGGCAATCCGGTCCGAACTGGGAGCATTTCACCCCTGAAGCAAGTACTATTGGGCTAAAATTCAGACATGGTTAGAGGAAATGCTGCAACAACATATAGAGTTAAGACCAGAGATATTTCTATTGGGAATATTACTTGAAAAATATAGTAAAGAAGATATACACTTGATTATTCATATAATAACAGTGGCCAGAATTGTATTTGCACAGAACTGGAAAGCAGATAAAATCCCGTCAGAAGAAGAAATTATAAAGAAAATTTTAGACTGTGCAGAAATGAACAGATTAACATGAAGAATAAAAGCTAAAGAGGAGTCAATGTATTTCAAGATATGGGGAAATTTTATGATTGGTTAGAAAATAAATATCAATAAAGGTATGGAGATAAAATAGACAGGGAAAAGATGAATAAGAGAAACAATAATTAGAAGAATAGAAAACCAGATGATGCCTAGGGAAAAGGAAAAGGAGGAAGGGGGAGAGGGAAAAAGTGTGGCTATTATAAAAGTGTACATAATGATGGAATAGATGTAATTACTAATCAAATAAGAAACTGAAATGAAGAGGGTTGTAAATAGAAAATTGGGGCTGCTAGAATACCATTCTAGATTGAATTGAAAAGAGAAACAACAAGAGAGAGGGAAAGGAAGAGTAGAGAGAGAGGAGGGGAGAAGAGAGGAAAGGAGAAGGTGAGATAGAAGAGGGGGGAAGGAGAGGAAGAAAAGGCAGGGGGAAGAGAGAAGTGGGGGAAGAGAAGGGGAAGTAGGAAATGGAAGGAGAGGAGAGGAAAGGAGGAACAAAGAAAGTAAGAAGAGATGGAAGAAGGAAGAAGGAAGGGAAAGGGAGAAGAAGAGGAAAGGTTGCAGGAAAATAAAGGATGGTAAATGGTAAAAGAGCAGCCCCGAACAATGAAAAATGAAAGTAAAAAGATAAGGATGAATGGAAAACAATGGATAAGAGACTGTGCATTCAAATATGTTTATGAGAAATAAAAATAAAACTTTATAAAAAAAGAAAAAAAGGAAAGTAAATGAATGTATGTGTATGATTTTTTACACATACATAGATGTAGATATAAATGTAGTGAGATAAAGAGATATATAGATGCTTTACATATACATACTATACACATTGATAAATCAGTGTTTTTCAAGCTTGTTGACTTTTAAGTTATGTGGACTTCAATTCCCAGAATTTCTCAGCCAGCAGCCTGCTTGCGGGCTAGTATATCACTTGTAACTTTATAAGTTAAAACATATGAGGAATATTTGCAAGAATTGGGTACATCTAATCTAATGAAAAGAAAAACTAGGGGAGACATGATAGCAAGGTTCCAATATCTGAGAGACTACCACAAAGCTGAGGAGTTCAACCTATTTTCCAAAGCACCAGAAGGCAAGACAAGAAACAATGGATGGAAACTAATCAAGAAGTTCTCCTGCTTGAGTAGAGGATTGCGATAAAAGAATTCCAAGGTCCCTTCCAACTCTGTTATGTGTCTATATGTCTTACAAGTTCAAGTCCACACATCTTAAAGTTGCCAAGGTTGAAAAACACTGAGATAGGTCAATCACATTACAAATATAGTATAGATGTGTATACGTGTTTGTTGCATTTATCTCTGTATTTCATGGATGGATGGATGGATGGATGGATGGATGGATGGATGGATGGATGGGCAGGCAGGCAGAAAGACAGAAAGATAGACACATTAAGAAAGACAGAAAGATAGACACATCTCCACTGTAAAAACATATGGACTACAAATCTCGATCAAGGCAAAACAATAGATGCAATCTACATAGACTTCTGCAAAGCTTTTGATTCAGTAGTACACGATAAACTTCTCCTAAAACTAAAATCCTACGGCATTTCAGGACCCCTTCACAAATGGATATCTGCTTTTCTGTCTAACAGACAACAAGTGGTCAAAATTGGCAATGCTCTATCAAATCCTGTTCCTGTCAAGAGTGGCGTTCCTCAAGGCAGCGTCCTTGGACCAACACTCTTCATACTATACATTAATGATCTTTGTGACCATATCTCAAGTAATTGTGTTCTCTTTGCTGACGATGTCAAACTATTTAACACCACTGATAATACATCTATCATTCAAAAAGACCTTGATCATCTAACCGCTTGGTCTAAAACTTGGCAACTCCAAATCTCAACCAGCAAATGCTCAGTCTTACATATAGGAAAAAAGAACCCAAACACTAAGTACTCGCTTGATGGACATTATCTTACATCCCGTTAAAGACCTTGGAGTTTTCATGTCAAATGATCTAAGTGCCAAAGCCCACTGCAAATACATAGCAAAAAAGGCTCTAAGAGTTGTAAACCTAATCTTGCGTAGCTTCTTTTCCAAAAACACTACACTACTAACCAGAGCATATAAAACATTTGCTAGACCAATTCTAGAATACAGCTCACCTGTTTGGAACCCTCACCATATCTCTGACATCAATACAATTGAACGTGTCCAGAAATATTTTACAAGAAGAGTTCTCCATTCCTCTGTAAATAACAAAATACCTTATCCCACTAGACTTGAAATCCTGGGCTTGGAAAACTTGGAACTCTGTCGCCTTCCACAAGACCTAAGTTTAACTCATAGAATCATCTATTGTAATGTCCTTCCTGTCAAAGACTACTTCAGCTTTAATTGCAATAACACAAGAGCAACCAATAGATTTAAACTTAATGTCAACCGCTTTAATCTAGATTGCAGAAAATATGACTTCTGTAACAGAATCATCAGTGCTTGGAATACTTTACCTGACTCTGTGGTCTCTTCTCATAATCCTAAAAGCTTTAACCAAAAACTTTCTACTATTGACCTCACCCCATTCCTAAGAGGACCATAAGGGGCGTGCATAAGCGTACAAACGTGCCTACCGTTCCTGTCCTATTGTTTTTCTTTTCTTCTTCATTCATATATATATATATATATATATATATATATATATATATATATATATATATATATATATATATATATATATATATATATATCTTTGTTGTTTTCTCCGTGTAAAATTGGAAGTGTCTTGGCGGCGTTTGAAGTCTCATTCGTCATCTTCAGGCTTCAGCTTCGTGCTTCTGGTAGCTACCAGAAGCATGAAGCTGAAGCCTGAAGATGAAGAATGAGACTTCGTCGAAACGTCGCCAAGACACTTCCAATTTTACACGGGAGAAAACCCGAACAACCAAAGACCTATATACAAACACCCGTGAAAACCTCAGAAAACAAATATATATATATATATTTGCTTATACCTTTATATACTATATAACCTTTCTGTATGATAGTTACATATATTGTTGTGACAAAAAATAAATAAATAAATAAATAAATAAAAATAAATAAAACATAGATAGATAGATAGATAGATAGATAGATAGATAGATAGATAGATAGATAGATAGATAGATAGATGATAGACCGACAGACAGATAAGACGTAAATGGAAAATACACCTACAGACTGAGCAACACTTTTATTTAAAACAAAATATAGAAAGCTGGTGTGGGTGGCACAATCTATTAAAGCATCTACTTTTATTTCGTGGGATCGCATAGTTGCCATCTGCAGCTACAGTGCAAAATACCTTATCAAAATACCTTTTCCCAAACAAAATAAAATTAATAAAATACCTTATCCCACCAGACTTGAAATCCTAGGCTTAGAAAACTTGGAACTCCGTCGCCTTCGACAAGACCTAAGTTTAACTCACAGAATCATCTATTGTAATGTCCTTCCTGTTAAAGACTACTTCAGCTTCAATTGCAATAATACTAGAGCAACCAATAGATTTAAACTTAATGTCAACCGCTTTAATCTAGATTGCAGAAAATATGACTTCTGTAACAGAATCATCAATGCTTGGAATACTTTACCTGACTCTGTGGTCTCTTCCCATAATCCTAAAAGCTTTAACCAAAAACTCTCTACTATTGACCTCACCCCATTCCTAAGAGGACCATAAAGGGTGTGCATAAGCGCACAAACATGCCTACCGTTCCTGTCCTATTGTTTTTCTTTTCTTCTTCCTATATACATATATGCTTATACCTCCTTATATTTACTCATATATGTGTTTATATATTATATAATCTTTTTGTATGATATCTACATATATTGTTATGACAAAATCAATATCAATCAATCAATCAATCAATCAATCAATCAATCCCAGGAAAAGAATCATTTGGTTTAAAGAGTTGCCAGGAGATGGAATATATGCAACAACCTACATGCAACAATTTCTATGTGAAAGCTAGAATGCTGCATAGACCCACC
Organism: Ahaetulla prasina; assembly: GCF_028640845.1. Taxonomy (NCBI): domain Eukaryota; kingdom Metazoa; phylum Chordata; class Lepidosauria; order Squamata; family Colubridae; genus Ahaetulla; species Ahaetulla prasina. The sequence continues at coordinate 134,620,281 of NC_080542.1, read as the reverse complement.
CTTCACACACATACAGCATATACAATGGTGGGTTTCAATTTTTTTTATTACCGGTTCTGTGGGTGTGCGTGGCAGGAGAAGGATACTGTAAAATCTGCATTCCCACCCCACTCCAGGGGAAGGTTACTGCAAAATCCCCATTTTCTCCTGTTCAGCTGGTGCTTGGGGGGGCAGAGAATAGATGGGGGTGGGGCTAGTCAGAATTTTTACTACTGGTTCTCCGAACTACTCAAAATTTCCGCTATCGATTCTCCAGACCTGTTCAGAACCTGCTGAAACCCACCTCTGAGTATATATCAAGAATACCAATGGAGTATGTGAAATTTTAAAGAAGGGGATATTTTAAATAGGGAAATCTACAAAACAAAGTTTTAAAAAGGGAAGCTGGTGACCACAATGCACCTAACAACAGGTTGAGCTTCAGTTGGTTGTCTTGACTAGTTTGATTATACTCCGTTGGACATTCCTGAAGAGGAGGGAAGAAACTATATGGACAGAGTTAATTTTCTCCATTGGTACGCTCAGATGAATCATCCCAGCAGAGATGATTCTCTGAATTAACACAAGGCCCATGGTAACACATTGCAACAGACCAAAAGAACTAGCTATTAGGTTGAGAAACACAGAAAACTGTATTCCATTTGATCACAGATTTAGTTGCCTGGCAGATCAGCCAGCAGGGATGCTATTCAGCCCTACCTGCAAATACCAGGATTTAAGCATTAAAAGGATCCTGGCTGATCAAAGCCAAAAATAATCTAATCCAGCATAATTCCCCATGAATGCCTTTTGGAAGGTCACAAGACAGAAAATATATTTAGAAATGTGTATTCAACAAGTAAATCTTTTGTTTTCAATTAGGAAAATATAAGGAAACCAGAGGGAGACATAAAATAAGTGAATTCCTGCAAAAAATAGCATGCAGGGGGTTGGACTAGAAGGCCTCCAAGGTTCCTTCCAACTCTGTTATTATTATTATTACCTTTAGAAAAGTAAATTGTTTCTGTATAATTTCATGTATAAAGAGATATTTGTTCCTGGTGTTGGTTATTGTCAATCAATCAAAATAGAGCTAGAAGGAGATCTTCTAGTCTAACCCCCTGCTTAAGCAGGAGCCCCTCTATCATTCCAGACAAGTGGCTGTCCAGTCTCTTCTTAAAACCTCCAGCGATGGAGCATCCACAACTTTTGAAGACAAGCTATTTCCAATTGTTAATGGTTCTCACTGGTAGGAAGTTTCTCTTTAATTCCAGGTTGCTTCTCTCCTTGATTAGAGAAGGAGAGAAGCATCCATTGTTTCCATCCATTGTTTTACCTATAAAGTCCTACATGGCCCAGGGCCTAGTTATTTGAGGGGCTGCCTTGTCTGCCTAGCCAGTACAATTGCCCTTCCAACCTTCTGAATTGGCAGGTAATCTTAGGATTTACTACCTGGTAGCCACAAAAAAAGAGCTTTCTTGGTACGGGGCCCTTCTCCATGGTACATGATTGCTCCCTGAGGTATGATCCTCTCTGACCTTGTTGCTTTTCCAAAAGATTCTGAAGATTTGGTTTTATTAGTAGGCTTAGGAATGAATGAATGAATGAATGAATATTTTAATTTGTATACCGCCCTTCTCCCGAAGGACTCAGGGCGGTGAACAGGCAGATAAAATACAGATACACACAATAGTTAAAACATCCCTTAAAAAACTAAATTAAATTTGCCCAAATGTTAAAATAACACACTCCCCCATAAAATTACAAAACTTTAAAAACCCATCAAATTCACTTAAAATTTAACAATAAAAATCAAGCTAGTCCAGCCATACGAAATAAATAAGTTTTAAGTTCGCGGCGAAAGGGACCATGAATGAAGCCAATGAATGGTTGATTTAATTGTGCCATTGTTGCCATGGATGGGATGGGAGGGAGGGAGGCCATTTATGTTGTGGATGTTAATGTTATAAGCTGCTCAGAGTCACCTGTGTATGAGTTAGATGGCCATAAAAATTGTTTAGTCAATCAAATAACAAATAAATTGTACATTTTTGCTTCTTTGAGATCCTGGAAGTGGGCTTGTCAGCGTTCCAGAAAAACCCCTCACCCAGTAAAAACTCTGAAACATGCATTTTTCAAAGTTCTTTTACTAGGACAGGTAAACTGGCACATCTGGGAAAATCCGAATCTGAGAGATCTGGGTTTTTCCCTCAGTAAATCAAAACCCCCAAACCACCCCTGATTCCTCTGCTGATCACATGCTCCAATCGCCAACTGTCCCATCTCGATACTGTCCCACTCCTTTTCCAGATGCAGGACCGGCCTGACCTTGACCGGCAGGAAGAATGTTATTGTGTCTAATAGGCCCCTCTACTAGATCCCCCCTCCTACTTTCCCATAGATGAAAAAGTGGCAGCATGGAAGCTTCCGGCCTAGTATAGCTTCCAAAGCTGACAGAGCCTTCGCTATCATGGCATCTGCAATCTGGAATGAGGTTACTCTTGAGACCCATATAACCCCTGTACCTATGGTGTCCTGGAAGGCCTTCCTTGTCAGGTTTTATATTTTGAGGCATTGCCTGGATTGCCATCTTGCAATAATGTTGTCATTTCTTTTGGTGTAATTTATTGTATTTCATTGTTTTTATCATTTTTCACTCTGTGACCACCTAGCGTTGATTGGAGTTGGGCGACAGTAAAAATAGAATGAACAAATATATAAATAATTTGCGGAGTCTTCTTAATGGAGAATCAGGATTATTTTCCAGACAGTAAACAGTAATTCTTAATTATTATACTGAGCTACCCATAGAGTGCAGCGAATATCCTTCGCTTTGCTTTTGTCCTTATTTGTTTAATAGTTATTTTGTTTGCAAGTTCTTACTTACAATGCCTTGGCTTTAATTACTTGAATAAATTTTAATGCAATTAAGAGGTTGAATCCCCCTTTGCATTCAGGTGATTATTCAGAGGCAGAGGTGCAATTTGCATGCCATTATTTCAATAGGAAAAAGCTTTCTCTACATGAAAAAGAATATGCTCATGGATGAATATATGAAGGCAGCATATTCCTATTTTGATATATGTAGAAAGTGAATATCAGATGATGCATTCAATACTGAATATTTGACGGTATAAATAAGAATAGTTTTCTCTTCTCAAAGTCTTATGTGTTGCTTATGGTACATATAGCGCTAGAAACTAATGTGATTTTTTTCCCCACATGGGGAACATTTGTGTGTGCATTATGCTCACGAACATGAATAGCTGCTTTTTCCAAGCCCAGATTTTTGTTCATGAGCATTTGGATGTTTCTCCTCTGATCAGTAGCAATTATCCAAAAATTCCAAAAGTGGATTTGGCCTCATGTTTTGTCTGATCTCTTGAACTGGAGGTTTCAGGGATCAAACAGAAGAATGCTCAATCATCCAGCTTTGTTCCTTTTTAAAAAAACCTGGAATGGCCCATCATTATTGTAGGTAGTCCCTGAGTTACAATTGTAATTGAGCCTGGCAATTACAGCCGTAAGTTGAGACCAGATCTAATTTTACGATGATGATGATGATGATGATGATGATGATGATGATGATGATGACAATGATGATGATGATAATAATCTCTTTTATTCATTAAACATGAAACTCAGTCAACTGAACATTAAAAAATGCATCATAAATACCATTGACTGGTGCTAATGGTTGATATGGGTTGCTGCCAGCATCTTAGGTATCAACCAAGTATCTTCTTAAAATATATGGTGTTCTGAGTAGCAGCCCAGTTTTTTGCAGTTCCGCTGGTATTATTGCAGGAAGCTGCAATTTCTTGATGTGTTTTGTAAAATTCTTGGACATGGTACCAAGTACCCCCAATAACAATGGGTATCACTGTTACATGTTTCATCCATAGCCATGTAGTTTCGATGGCCAGGTCATGATATTTCGTGATTTTTTCCAGTTCTTTTTCTTCGACTCTGGCATTTCCTGGTACAGCGATATCAATAAACTGTATGCTTCGGCCTCAACAACCATGATATCTGGCATGTTGTGTTCCAAATGATGATCTGTCCATATTTGAAAGTCCCACAAGATCTTCACTGTCTCATTTTTTTGGTAACTTTTTCCACTTTGTGCTCCCATGACTTTTCGGATACAGGTATGTTATAATTATTATTATTATTATTTGAACATGGCAATTGTTAAGTGAACACAGCAGTCATTAAGCAAACCCATTGTTTACTGAAGGCCAGTTTTTATCAGAAACCAGAAGTAAATGTCAGTTTTTGGGGAAAACTGGCAAAACTATGATAAATTATGGTGACATGATTATGGGGCACTGTAAACAGCTGTTTACAGTAAACACTGTAAACACCTGGGACGTGGTAGCTTAGTGGCTAAGACTCTGAGCTTGTTGATCGAAAGGTCAGCAGTTCAGTGATTTGAATCTCTAATGCCACATAATAGGGTGAGCGCCTATTACTTGCCCCAGCTCCTGTCAACCTAGCAGTTCAAAAGCACATAAAAAATACAAGTAGAAAAAATAGGGACTACCTTTGGTGGGAAGGTAACAACATTCCGTGTGCCTTTGGCCTTTAGTCATGCTGGCCACATGACCACGGAGAGACCTTTACCTTTAAACATCTGTACATGTGGGGCAATTGCTGAGGGCAACATGCTGATCATGTGACAATGGAGGGCAGCTTTGGAATTTCAAAAGTGGGTCGTAAGTATATTTTGGGAGGTCTGTTGTAACATCAAATGGTCGCTAAGTGATTAATTGTAAATTGAAGAACATCTGTAAAAGCATTCTGTGCACCTCTGGCATTTAGTCATGCCGGCCACATGACCACGGAGACATCTTCAGACAGTGCTGGCTCTTCAGCTTTGAAACAGAGATGAGCACCACCCCCTAGAGTCGGGAACAACTAGCACATATGTGCGAGGGGAACCTTTACCTTTTTTTATACATGCACCTTTACATGATAACTGGAAATGACCTCCCTTTCTTCATACCTATTAGCAATGGGGAATTGGCGCAGATGTGCTAGGAGAAAAAGGGAGAAACTGAGACCCTTTTCATTTCATTTTCTCCCTGTTTACATGTTGCTAAGGGTGTGGACACACAAGGGGACACCGTAGCTCAGTGGCTAAGATGCCAAGCTTGTTGATCAGAAAGGTTGGCAGTTCAGCGGTTCAAATCCTTAGTACCGCGTAACAGAGTGAGCTCCCATTACTTGTCCCAGTTTATGCCAACCTGACAGTTTGAAAACATGTAAAAATGCAAATAGAAAAATAGGGACTACCTTTGGTGGGAAGGTAACAGCGTCCCGTGCACCTTTGGCGTTTAGTCATGCCAGCCACATGACCACGGAGACTGCTTCAGACAGCGCTGACTCTTTGGCTTAAAAACGGAGATGAGCACCTAGAGTTGGGAATGACTAGCACATGTGTGCAAGCCAAGGGGAACCTTTACCTTTAAGGTTGCGAGTGTGGGAAAACCCAATTTATTCTGCACCATTCTCACTTCCTTATTGCCCCTGGGACATCTTAAGAAATGGGAAAATTGCCCAAGTGGATGCAAAATGAGAAACACAGGATCAAGGTGGGAATAAAAGGATAAGATTATCTTGGAAAAAAAGATATGGCAGCTGGCTTCTATTTTGAAAAACATAAACATCTGCCAAACATTTGTGAACATTCAGTTTGTTCAAGCTAAGATGACAGACATAAAAGAGTGATGAAATTAGTTATTTATTATATAAATATTTTTTTATTTGAATTTATCCCGCCCTTCTCCGAAGACTCAGGGCGACTTACACTGTGTTAAGCAATTTATTATTATATATTATAATTACATATTATAATTATATTATATATAATTTATTATATATAATCTATCTATCTATCTATCTATCTATCTATCTATCTATCTATCTATCTATCTATCTATTAGTGCTAGGTTTCAATCAGTGTTACCACTGGTTCGCTTTATGCATGTGCTTTGCGCGTGATTTGCACATGAACATTCCATTTCAGAACAGCTAAGATGCAGCAATCCGCTCTGCCATGCCTATCAGCTGGGCTAAAAATGAGCAAATGTAGGTAGCTATAGTGCAGGGGCAGGCAGGAGGCCCAGCGGACAATTGGAATGAACAAGTTCGCTTTCACCTCACCATCGCCGCTAACGGGTCACCCAAACCAGGGAGAACTGGTAGCAATCCACTACTGATCTATAAGGTAAAGGTAAAGGTTCCCCTCGCACATATGTGTTAGTCGTTGCCGACTCTAGGGGGTGGTGCTCATCTCTGTTTCAAAGCCGAAGAGCCAGCACTGTCCGAAGATGTCTCCATGGTCATATGGCTGGCATGACTCAACGCCAAAGGCGCATGGAATGCTGTTACCTTCCCACCAAAGGTGGTCCCTATTTTTTCTACTTGCATTTTTACGTGCTTTCGAAACTGCTAGGTGGGCAGAAGCTGAGACAAGTAACGGGAGCTCACCCTGTTACACGGCAGCACTAGGGATTCGAACCTGGTCTATGTCTATGTCTATGTCTGTGTCTATCTATCTATCTATCTATCTATCTATCTATCTATCTATCTATCTATCTATCTATCTATCGATCTATCGATCTATCGATCTATCGATCTATCGATCTATCTTTCTGATCTATATCTATATCTATATCATCTATATCTATCATCTATCTACTATCGATCGATCGATCAATCGATAGATAAATAGATAGATTATATACAGATAGATAGATTATGTATACAGAGAGAGAGAGAGAGACAGAGAGAGGGAGAGGGAGAGAAAGGGAGAAAGGGAGAGAGAGGGAGAGAGAGAGATGCACACCCACACACCCATATATGCACAATTTTCAATCATGTCCTTTTTTGTTTTTTTTGGCCAGCAGCAAAAACTAGATTTCACTGCTGGTAGAAAATGACTTGCTTGTTAGCTTTTCTGTGATACTTATAACCAATCTGCTTGTTGTTGCAATGCTAATCATGAACAAGTCTAATAGATTTTGATTTATACATAACAGTCAGGGAAAAGAACATGTGGGTCTGAAAGAATTCTGATCGGATAAAATTGGAAAGGTGGTGTTGATAGTGGGGAAAAGCTAATAGCCTTTGCTAACTCTTCCATCTTCTAATTATACAACAGCAATGCTTTCCGCAGTTCGAGCAGTGATTGTTGTCAGGTGAAAGGCAGTGCCAAAATGCATAATGTTGAAGAATTAGCAGCTCAGTCCTCACCATTCCTTTCATCTGTCAAGTTCCCCTAAGTGCTTCAAAAAGAAATTGGGGATAATAATGGACTCTGGTTGGATTTTTCTCCTGAGATAATTGCACTGTCATTTCTGAATAACCTTAGAGGTTATTTTATTTTTCAACTTTTTTTTATTATTTTCAAGGCAATATTTCAAGGCTGGGGAATGACTGCTGGAGAGAAGGAAAGCAACAAATGATGGAATTATAGCAGAGTGACTATGTAGAAAGATACATGGGACAAGAGGCCTCAGTAAGTAGAATACAAAGCATGTAACGTGAAAGTTTGGGTTCAAATCCATTTTCAGCCATAAAATTCATCGGGTAAGATTCTCAGCAGAACACATCTCTTGGAATTGCTTGAAGGACCAAACAGAGTAGGATTTAACTTGCTAAGCTTAAAGAACTTCTTTTTGTGGATCAGGGTATTGTACAACTCTTTTTATTAATGGATGGCATTTTTACCCAAAAGATAGCTGAATTCAGTAACCAAGTTCTTGTATGAACCAACATAGGTATATTTGTGTATTCTATAAATTGCTGATTTCCATTCTCAGTTATATTTATGGTTATACTATAAAAACTCTTTTTTAAAAACAACCCTGTAATCCCTTAATTTGGGGTAGAATTGGGGTAACTGGATGGATCTGAGCATCTACTGGACAGATGCCCTTCCTGACACCTACATGGAGTTCACAGCAAATATTTTTTCTTTGCACCCTAGAACAGAAATATCTGCCACCACCTAGAATTAAACTCTCAACCTTTGAGTGGGATGCAACTGTCTTCACCACTAGGCTACCATGCAGCTCCTATTTATGATTATACGATAAATACTGTAAATATTATTCTCATTTCTTAGTCTTTCGGTATATTCTATATATTATGTATTATATTAGTCTCATTTTTAGTCTTGTGTAGGCTTCTTCTGCTCTTAAAAAGTGCTAGTTCTCGTATCTAATTGCTTTTGTAGAAAATCACCAGATTATATGGTTTCTTCTTCAGGTTTTGAACTGATTCTACCCATCCATTCATTTCAATAAACTTTTCCTCTTAAGTTGTGGATGCATGGCCTGTAGTGGTCATTATGTTTCATTTGTCCCATATTTCTTAGCTTTGGGATCATATGAGATTGCTAACCATTCCCCTATATGGGTTTAAACCTTTGGGTTTAACATCCATTATTTAGTTCACCTATTTATGTTTTACGTGTAAATTATATACTGATGTTCAAGACAAGAAATATACTTACAAGAGTATTGATGCTTTTGAATTTTGTATTGATGTCAGAGAAGACTCATGAGAATACTTTGAGCAGACAAAAAACAAATACATGGATCACTGAATAAACGCATAGTACAACATAGGAGAACAAACCATCAGGACAAGATTCAGCAATCCATCTGTATTTAAAAGACAAATTCCACTCTTTTGAAGACAGCAAAATCCACATTTTGGACAGGGAGGACCGATGAAAGAGGAGTCAAAGAGGCCATCTGTGTCAGAAATTGAATGGCCTTCTCTCAACAGAAGAGGAGGGATACACTAATCTATCTTCAGTCTATAACAGCTTCGATGAGAAGCAAAACATCTCCAAAGAAAAACCAGAAAGTCCAGTTGCCTCTTGAAAAAGCACCTTTGGAACAACCACAACCTGAATGACTGAGAATCTCCATAGACATTGAGTAAACCAAGCCAGAGTTCTTATTCAAGGTATAAACAGCCACTCAAATTATCCTCGTTTGGACACATTATATGAAGACCCAACACACTGGAGAAGGATGTTGGGAATGGTATAAGGACAGAGAAGAGATAACCCACAGGGAGAGGAACAGAGTGGTAATAAATGCATCATTGGAAGGTCTGAAAGACCATATTAGGAACAGATAATCATGGACAAAGTCAAACTGGTTCTCACTGTTCAGAATCAAACAATGACAAATGTAGAAAGTGTTGTTTTCTTAAGTATTACTCAATAAACAAGGTTCCTTGCTGATCTTTGCATCCAACCACCTTACTTCCAGCAGCTTTCCTCAATGCCATTATGTCTCTCTCTGGGATTACTCTTGCAACTCTTTCAGATTGAAACTGTGATTTAATTGTTGAGTAGCCCAGGTTTAACTCTTGAGTAACTGCAGCAGAATTTTCATTTGAATGCGGAGCCATAGTGGGATGTGTGCAAGTTTCAGAGGGGGTGGGAAGAGACATCCAAACTGTCACAGCACCAATAAGCACTGTCAAAACATGTCTGGGAAGATTACATTAAGATGTCAAAATGAAAGAGATGTCAGCACAGGCTAAACTACCTGTACAAGTAAACAAAAGATTAAATTAAACACAAGGGACTCCTTTCTAGGCTAGGAAGTGCATCTCTCTCTCTCTCTCTGTCTCTGTCTCTCTCTCTCTTTCTCCCTCCCCCTCCCTCCCCCTCCCTCTCTCTCCCTCTCTCCCTCCCTCCCCCTCCCTCCCCCTCCCTCTCTCTCTCCCTCCCTCCCCCTCCCTCACCAATCCCCCTCCTTTGTTTGGCCAAGTGTGTTTAGACACAAAAAGAATTTGTTTCTGGTGCAGAAGCTTTCAGTGTACCTGCAAAACAAAGAATAATCATCATTATCATAACAATACGTATTAGTATAGAAGAGGGAGTAAAAAAGATAAGAAGGGTAAGTGATAATATTACAGCCATACTACATGGGTAAATATACAAAGACATTAGACAGCACTGTGAGAATTAGGTATTCAGCAGATTAGTGGTGTGAGGGACTGTCCTGCCATGCAAAATAAGTGGCATCCGTAGAGGCAAAGTTGAAACAGTTTATGTCCAGGATGTGAGGGGTCTGCAGATATCATCTCAGCCCTCCTTCTGACCCATGCAATATACATATGTTCTATGGAAGGCAGGCTGTTGCAGTTGTTTTTTCTGCAATTATCTGTTTAAGTCTGTCCCTGTCCTGTTTGGTTGTGGGAGCAAACAGCTATCAAAATACAGATGACTGACTCAATAATTCCTTTGTAGACCTTCATCAACAGGTCCTGGGGCAGTCCGAACTTCCTAAGTTCATGCAGGAAGAACATTCATTGTTGTGTTTTTAGCGTCAGTTCTAATGTTAGGTATCTATTTCAAATCCTGAAAGATTATAAAACCCAAAGTTGTAAGACTTTACTGTCAATAGTCTGCTGCTGAATATAGTAAGAGGTGGTAGAATAGAAGTCTTCTCTTAACATCTACTCTCATCTCTCCAGTTTTAAGAGTGTTCAGCTCCAGATTGTTCCAGCTGCACCTCAGGGCCGGTTGCTCAGCCTCCCATCTATATGCAGACTCATCATTGTCTCAAATGAGACCAGTGACTGTTGTATCTTCTGCAAACCTCAGTACTTGAATAGAGGGATCCCTAGAGACAGAAGTGGGATTCACTTACCTTCCCTATCAGTTCGCAAATGTGAGCACACACGCCACCTCTGTGAATGCACATGGCCTTCTGCACATGCGCAGTAGTCATGCATTACATCTGGGCAGGTGGGCGGAGCCTCCTGCACTGGTTTGTGCGATTCGGACCGAACCAGCTGAATCCCACCACTGCCTAAAGATGCAGTCATTTTACATATATAGAACTGCAGAAAAAACAATTTCTATCAACCTGCCTTCCATTGAGGACCTGTATACTGCACGAATCAAAAAGAGGGTTGTGAAAATATTTACAGATCCCTCACATCCTGGAAATAATCTATTTCAACTCCTACCCTCAAAATGATGCTATAGAGCATTGCATATCAGAACAACTATACAGAAGAACAGTTTTTCCCGAACACCATCACTCTGCTAAACAAATAATTCCCTTAAGACTGTCAAACTATTTACTAAATCTGCTCTACTGTTAATCTTCTCATCGTTCCCATCACTCATCTCCTTCCACTTATTACTGTAACTTTGTTGCTTGTATCCTTATGATTTATACTGATATTGATTTCTGATTGCTTATTTGTTGTTTTCTGATTGCTTATTTGTAACCTATGCCTATCATTAAGTGTTGTATCGTTAAGTGTTAAATTTGTACCCTATGACAACATTATAACATTAAGTGTTGTAAGTATTGTACTTTGATGAAGGTATCTTTTCCTTTATATACACTGAAAGCATATGCACCAAGACAAATTCCTTGTGTGTCCAATCACACTTGGACAATAAAAATTCTATTCTATATGATATTCTGTAGGTTTTCTGTAAAATTCAAAAGTGAAAAATAAATAATACAACCACCCTGTCCGAAGAATTACACAGACTTATGAAAAGTCTTCTCCACTTTTGTTTTCTTTACTGTGAAATTGTTTGCTGGGTTTTTTTTCAGGAAAGATTGGTATCATGGCACTCCTTCCTTTCTGGCGATTCTATTTCTCTCATCAGAGATACAACAGGTGATGTGTGTCCTTTTCAGCTAAATACTATATATGTATGTGTATATATATATATATATATATATATATATATATATATATATATATATATATATATATATATATATATATATATATATATATATATATATATATATATATATATATGTAGGTCTTTGGTTGTTCGGGTTTTCTCCCGTGTAAAATTGGAAATGTCTTGGCAACGTTTCGACGAAGTCTCATTTGTCATCTTCAGGCTTCAGCTTCGTGCTTCTGGGAGCAATGTGTGATCGCAGCTGTTTCTTCCTTTTAACTGCTAGTGGGGGTTTGAACTGATTGGGTGGGAGCTTGGCTGTGCTCTGATTGGATGGAGGTTTTTTTGTGCTCTGATTGGCTGGGGGTGTGTCCTGTTTGGGTGGGGGCTTGGTTGTGCTCAATTTAGTCTGTGTTGCAGGGGGATTTGAGCTGGTGAGCTGCATAGCTGTTGTTTGGCTTTGTGGTGGTGCTACATCTTCATAGTGGGTGTCAGTCTGCTGCATGTATGGATTGGAGGGGTTTGAAATGGCTAATGTTGCAGCTGCGGTCTGGCTTCTGGTCCTTGGTCATGCTTCTTGATCAGTGTGGGTTTGGGTCTGCTTTCTGGGTGGATGTGCGGTGGTGACATCCTGTGTGGACCTCGTGAGTGTGGGTCTGGTGTCATTCCTCGTGTTAGGGACTCGTTTGTCAATAAGGGCGGGTTTCCAAATGGCTGGTAGGCGGGAGGTATCATCTCGTTTGTTCATGCTGTGTGGGCGTTTTTCTATCTCAATGGCTTCTCTGATTATTCTGTTGTTAAAGTGTTCAGTTTTGGCGATAGTTCTGGTCTTTTTAAAGTCAATATCATGTCCTGTGACTTTAAAGTGTTGGACCAGGGAAGAAGTTGGTTCCTCTTTTTTGACTGAGTTCTTGTGTTCTTCAATGCGTGCACTTATTCTTCTGTTGGTTTGTCCAATGTATGTGGTGGGGCAGGCGGTGCATGGGATTTCATATACTCCTTGATTTTCTAACTCAATTTTGTCTTTGGGGTTTCTTAGGATGGTGGATATTTTTCGGTTTGTGCAGAATGCTGTCTTGATGTTGTGTTTGTGGAGGATCTTGCTGATTCTGTCTGTGGTGCCTTTTATATATGGGAGGAGGGCTGTGCCGTTTTCTTGTTCTCTGTCTTGGATTTTAGTGGGGGGTTCTTTTTGGATTAGCTTGGTAATCTTATTTCTTTGGTATCCATTGGATGTTAGTACGTTAGTGAGAGTGTCTAGTTCGGTTTTTAGGTGTTGTTCGTCAGCTAAGCATTTTGTTCTGGAGATGAGTGTCTTGGCTACGGAATTGATCTGTGCTGGGTGGTGGTGTGAGAGTATGTAGGTCTTTGGTTGTTCGGGTTTTCTCCCGTGTAAAATTGGAAATGTCTTGGCAACGTTTTGACGAAGTCTCATTCGTCATCTTCAGGCTTCAGCTTCGTGCTTCTGGGAGCAATGTGTGATTGCAGCTGTTTCTTCCTTTTAACTGCTAGTGGGGGTTTGAACTGATTGGGTGGGAGCTTGGCTGTGCTCTGATTGGATGGAGGTTTTTTGGTGCTCTGATTGGCTGGGGGTGTGTCCTCTTTGGGTGGGGGCTTGGTTGTGCTCAGATTAGTCTGAGCTGCAGAGGGATTTGAGCTGGTGAGCTGCATAGCTGTTGTTTGGCTTCGTGTTCGTGGTGGTGCTACATCTTCATAGTGGGTGTCAGTCTGCTGCATGTATGGATTGGAGGGGTTTGAAATGGCTAATGTTGCAGCTGCGGTCTGGCTTCTGGTCCTTGGTCGTGCTTCATGATCAGTGTGGGCTTGGGTCTCCTTTCTGGGTGGATGTGTGATGGTGACATCTTGTGTGGACCTCATGAGTGTGGGTCTGGTGTCATCCTCGTGTTAGGGACACGTTTGTCAATAAGGGCGGGTTTCAAATGGCTGGAACTACAATATATATTTGTTTTCTGAGGTTTTCGCGAGTGTTTGTATGTAGGTCTTTGGTTATTTGGGTTTTCTCCCGCGTAAAATTGGATTCCAGAGAAATAAGATTACCAAACTAATCCAAAAAGAACCCCCCACTAAAATCCAAGACAGAGAACAAGAAAACGGCACAGCCCTCCTCCCATATATAAAAGGCACCACAGACAGAATCAGCAAGATCCTCCATAAACACAACATCAATACAGCATTCTTCACAAACCGAAAAATATCCACTATCCTAAGAAACTCCAAAGACAAAATTGAGTTAGAAAATCAAGGAGTATATGAAATCCCATGCACCGCCTGCCCCACCACATACATTGGACAAACCAACAGAAGAATAAGTGCATGCATTGAAGAACACAAGAACTCAGTCAAAAAAGAGGAACCAACTTCTTCCCTGGTCCAACACCTTAAAGCCACAGGACATAAAACTGACTTTAAAAAGACCAGAACTATTGCCAAAACTGAACACTTTAACAACAAAATAAGCCATCGAGATAGAAAAACGCCCACACAGCATGAACAAATGAGATGATACCTCCCGCCTACCAGCCATTTGAAAACCTGCCCTTATTGATAAACGAGTCCCTAACACGAGGAATGACACCAGACCCATACTCACGAGGTCCACACAGGATGTCACTACCACACATCCACCCAGAAAGCAGACCCAAACCCACACTGATCAGGAAGCACAACCAAGGACCAGAAGCCAGACCGCAGCTGCAACATTAGCCATTTCAAACCCCTCCAATCCATACATGCAGCAGACTGACACCCACTATGAAAATGTAGCACGACCACAAACACGAAGCCAATCAACAGCAATGCAGCTCACCAGCTCAAATCCCCCTGCAACTCAGACTAATCTGAGCACAACCAAGCCCCCACCCAAAGAGGACACACCCCCAGCCAATCAGAGCACAAAAAAATCCCATCCAATCAGAGCACAGCCAAGCTCCCACCCAATCAGTTCAAACCCCCACTAGCAGTTAAAAAGGAAGAAACAGCTGCAATCACACATTGCTCCCATATATACCAGTCAGAAAAGAGGAACCAACTTCCTCCCTGGTCCAACACCTTAAAGCCACAGGACATAAAACTGACTTTAAAAAGACCAGAACTATTGCCAAAACTGAACACTTTAACAACAGAATAATCAGAGAAGCCATCGAGATAGAAAAACGCCCACACAGCATGAATAAACGAGATGATACCTCCCGCCTACCAGCCATTTGGAAACCCGCCCTTATCGACAAATGAGTCCCTAACATGAGGAATGATGCCAGACCCACACTCACAAGGGCCACACAGCATGTTACCACCACACATCCACGCAGACCAGAAGCCAGACCATAGCTGCATCATTAGCTATTTCAAACCCCTCCAATCCATACATGCAGCAGACTGACACCCACCATGAAGATGTGGCATAACCACGAACGCGAAGCCAAACAACAGCAATGCAGCTCACCAACTCAAATCCCCCTGCAACTCAGACTAACCTGAGCACAACCAAGCCCCCACCCAAACAGAACACACCCCCATCCAATCAGAGCACAGCCAACCCCACCATCCGATCAGAACACAGCCAAACCCCCAACCAATCAGAACACACCTTCACCCAATCAGAACACAGCCAAGCTCCCAACCAATCTGCTCAAACCCCCACTAGCAGTTAAAAGGAAAAAACAGCTGCGATCACACATTGTTCCTAGAAGCATGAAGCTGAAAACAGCAGCCTGAAGATGACAAATGAGACTTCGTTGAAACGTCACCAAGACACTTCCAATTTTACGCGGGAGAAAACCCGAATAACCAAAGACCTACATACAAACACCCGCGAAAAACTCAGAAAATATATATATATAAACAAATATATATGTATTATATCAACCTCATGAATTCCAATTCTGCATTGAAATCCAGAATTCTTCAATATGCAACAAGCATATATTCTTAGCAAATTTACTCATTCTCGAGTTAACATCAAGGAAAGGAGAAACGGAGAAGATTCAGACTTATATATAGTCTTCTTATATAGAAAACTAGATTTCGATGAACATGGAGAGTAAATCAGTGTGATATGGTAAATTGATATTCTAGAGTAGAGAAATTACTGGGTAGAATGGGATACCTGAAAAATAAAGGTGTGATTACTAACAAGTGCTATTTTAAAAAAATGCTGAGCCTTCCCAAATGCTGAAAAGGAAAAAATGATTGTCTAAGATATGGAAGATGGGGACCTAATGAAAGAATAAGAGTTTGAGTCAGAAAGAAGCTGAGGTTGTGAGAAATGTTTCCAACTGGAAAGTCAGTTCAGGTGCCTCAGAAAGGAAAGAAAAGACAAAGAAGTGATAATTCAGAAGCAGTAAGCAGAAAGGAATGGACTCATAATACATGATGGTGAGAAGGCAAGTAGGCCAATACTAGGACACCCTTCTTAGTTTACTTACCTGGATGGCTGAAAGATACAAATCTGTGATGCTTCCAGAATGTTAGCATAGCTTATTGAGAATGAAGGAAGGACCAGTTCTTCTGGAAATTGTGTGTTTAGTTCCATAAAAAGAAGATGTCTAATGACACACTTAATGCTTTATAAGGCTTCATGATGCTTCAACCTCCCATCTATATGCAGACTCATTAATCTCAACTGTGAAAACAGTGAAAACAAAATCTTATAATTGAAAGTACAAGATTCTAATGTGAATTGGTGACAGGTATGCATCTACCAGGTCTAGTCTATTATTGGATAATATAATCTCTATGGGTTTATTGCCTGTCTCTTCGTTCTTACTAGGCTATCAAAGATGATAATTTCACAGGCCAAAAAATGGCAAGAATTTTAACTGTGCTTTAAAGATCCCAAGTTTAATTCCTGACTTTGGTTTAAATAATGATTTTACTGTTGTGTTCCATATTTGATATTTGTTCATTGTTGCAAGCACATTTGAGCATTTGCAAACAGAAAGGTGAGATATAAAAATGAGAGTTATAAACAAAATAATATGTATGCATTGGGTTTTATTAATTATATTGCTCAGATAATAATAATCCAGCAGAATAAACTATCTAAGAAAGGACTATGCATTTGGCACAAACTGGGATGAAATTTCTCCAAAAAGAATATTCTCTTTTGGACACTTTCTGAGCTATTGGTGAACTTCCTATTTTAAAAATCTAATTATTTATTATTCTTATTTCAGCTTTCGTTTAAACTTTGATGACTAGGTTATATAGACACAAGTGGTCCTCGAACTACAACCACAACTGAGCCCAAAATTTATGTTGATAAACCAGACAGTTCTTAAGTGAATTTTGCAAGGATTTTTTAATCTTTCTTGACACAGTTGTTAAGTGACTCACTGCAGTTGTTAAGTTAGCAACAATTAAGTTAAGTTAGTTGTTAATTTTAGTTAGTTGTGAATTTTTCTTGTCAGAATCACCATAAATATGAGCACCTGAATTTTGATTGTGTGACCATGGAGATGCCACAATAATTGTAAGTATGAAAAATGGTCATGTCACTTTTTTCAGTGCCTTTATCACTTTGAACGTTCACTAAATGAATTGTTGTAAATGGAGGACAACTTTTATATATATTTCAATCTCTAATAATTAATTACACTGGGTTTTTTTCTTTTCTCTTTTGTTTACTCGATGAATATATAGATGTGACAAATATATTATTTATATAAGCAGATTTTAAAGTAAATTTATCCTTGAGAATACTTGATAAAATGTCCCTCTTTTTCCAAGTCATTACTTTTATTGATAATTATATGTTATCAATAAAAGCCATATAATAATAAAAGCCATCCTTCTAGTGTCTCTAGTTCTTAGCTTTCTTTGACTATTATCTGCCATTATAAATGAATAATTTTTCTTCTGAGAATTTTCTTTCCAATAGCTTCCTCTAACCAGCTAGCTAGCTAGACAGACAGTCAGTCAGTCAGTTTTGGCGCTTTTAAGTCAATATTGACTACCTGGATTTTTGCCTGGAATTTTCCTGACAAGATTTAGCATTACCTAGGGCTGAGGGAGAGTGAGTGGCTTGAAGTGGGATTAGAACTCCCCGTCTCCAGTTTTTGAACTTTGTGGCTTAACTACTATACCAAAATGATTTACTGGAGAATGTGCTTCTATAGATTCTGGGTTCAGCAAAATCTTCTTCTTATTCTGCCACCTACCCGAGGCAGAAGGGACCATATGTGTTCACACATCAAGTGTTATTACTTGATTTTGGTAACAAAATGGCTTTTCTGTATGAATGGACCATCCTGGAAAAAGAAGCATCCACATAGAGAGGCCGTTTATTAAAATCTGCAAGAAGCTCCACCTGTTTTTATACATTTGTGTGTTATGGGCATGTATCAAGGGAGAGGGCTTTGATTTCCTGCCTCTGCCTTCTTAATTTTTTTTTAATCTCCAACTGTGGATATTCTTGCATGAATATAATATCAGAGCTGGAGCTCCAAATTCAGATCCGAATGGTACATCACTGGCGAATTGGTTAAGCGATTACCAATTACTTACTATATGATAATCAAACATGAAAAAATCAAAAGCTATACAAGCAGAACCTACCTTAGCACACACCAGGGGGAAAAATCTCTATTTGCATATCTAAAGGCTGTGCAATTATTTATTTAATGTTTTTCTTTGAATTAGTATGTAATAAAATGCTTGAGAAACTCCTTTCATTTATTAGAGATTTCTGCTATGTGACATACAGTAGATAGTTCCTCTTTGAGGAACACATGTCTGTGGGAAGGAAGAATTTGCAGTATAGTCCTTTTTGATGTAGACTTTATTTTATCCCCTATGCATAGAATCTGATTTTTGTGTCAAATTTGATTTGCATATAATATGTGGGAATATTTTTGAAGACCCCTCATCTCCATCTCAACATCATTTCAATAAAATTATATATTTTTATTCTTATCTGTTCCATCTGATTATTTAGAATTACTGTCCCCAAGCTGTCTAATTCTCATTCAGAATCATCACTGATTCAGAAGAGTGATGCTCTTTACTACAATTGTTTAAAAGAATAAAATGGAGGGTTTTTAAAAGTGGCTAATCATACATTTTCTCTGGGAAGATATGAACATTTAAATTATATGGTGATAAATTCATTAGGAAGAAAACCTGCTGGCAGTCTAGATATTGCACTAAAAATAAAATACAAAAGGATCACGTACCATTGCATCTGCAACATTTATTGGACAACTAATTACACTTTAAACTACTTTCTCTATTTTCTGGTATTATTAAGCAGATTGTGTACAGAGTTGATCTCAAAAACATGCAATATTAATCATGAATCTCTCACTACATACAAAATAATAGTTAATTCAATTTTAATTGAAATAACTAACTATTGTGGGGTCCTTTGGGATCTCTGAGCTTAGTTGTTTTCTTGCAGACATTTCATTACCCAACTGGACAATATAATCTGTTCAACCTGTACAATTAAAAATCTCCAGAATCTAAATATCTATGAAGATCTCAGTCATCCAGGTCATGGTTGTCCCAAAGGTGCTTTTTCAAGTCAGCTGGACTTTCTGCTTTTTTTTTTGAAGACATTTCACTTCTCATCCAAGAAGCTTCTTCAGCTCTGACCGAATGGTGGTGAATGGAAGGCTTTATATTCCTTGCAGAGGACTGGTCATTTGCATCCTTTTAAAGAATTGTTGAGGCTACCTGAAGGTTTATCTGTGTCCTCAGATAACTGAATAGTTTAAATAGTTGTGGAGCCTTTTTGGAACTGCTGATAGATGATGTCATAATCCTTCCCCTCTGTTGAGAGAGGGCTGTTCAATTTAGACAGAGAGTCTATGGAAAATAGCTGTCTGCAAGGAGTATAAATCTTTCCATTTTCCACCATCCAGTCAGAGCTGAAAAAGCTTTTTGGATGAGAAGTAAAATGTCTTCAAAGAAAACCAAAAAGTCCAGCTGCCTTTTTAAAAAGCACCTCCAGAATCTTTTTTTTTTTTAATTCAAGATGCACCATAAATTTTTCTTTCTCCATTAGGATCAAGCAGCAATAACAGGATATGCTAGTCTCTGGGAGATGACATTATTTGATTTGAGAACAGAATCTGAACTCTCAATCTGATTTAGAAAGCCAGTCCAATTCTAAGGAGATTGTGTATTCTAGGCCTTCCTTAGCATGAAAGTTGGATGAGACACTTCAGACAATCTCTATTTCTCATCATAACCCACCTCATACGGTTCTTGTTGAAGGAAAAACAGCAAGAGAAAGGAGTACAGGTAGTCCTCAATTTCCAAATCTTCCTCCTTCTTTTCTTCCCAACCACAACCTTGTCAGGTAGTTGGGCAGAGAAACAGTGACTGTCCCAAGGTTATCCAAACTGGCTTTCATGCCTAAGGTGGGACTTGAACTCACAGTGTCTTGTTGTCTGGCCTAGTGCCTTAACCACTTAACCATATTGGCTGTCAAGGACAGGAAATCAGAAGTCCAGTCAGTTCAAATGATTATATAGGTTTATTGTATATTAAAGCTCTCTACAAGAATTTCAGCTACTAACAGCCAAAGCAAAGTTGGTGTTAGATAAGAGTCAATGGAATTCAAGGTGGGGTGAACTCTGGCCTCTTGTGGGTACAAAGAGATTCAAGACTTATGACATGTTTGACCTCTCCATCAGCCTGATCACGGGTCAAATCCAGCAGATTCTGACAGGTTTTAGAAAATTGGTAGCGGAAATTTTGAGTAGTTCAGAGAACCGGCAAATACCACCTCTGGCTGGCCCCAGAGTGGAGTGGGAACAGAGATTTTGCAATATCCTTCCCCCAGGAGTGGGGAGGGAATGGAGATTTTGCAGTATCATTCCTCTGCCATGCCCACCAAGCCATATCATGCCCACCAAGCCACACCCACAGAACCGGTAGTAAAAAAAATTGGATTTCACCACTGAGCCTGATCTTCTCCTACATTGGCTCTCTTATCCAATTTAGCCCAACACAGCTAGTCAATCAGGAATACATGCTTGCGTAGTGCTCATGGAGCTGGTCTTTCTTTCCCTAACTGCTTTCCAGTGCTTTTAAGTAAGAGTGGAATGACTCCACATACAATCCATAGTATGGCCTGGAAA
This sequence comes from Ahaetulla prasina, assembly GCF_028640845.1. Taxonomy (NCBI): domain Eukaryota; kingdom Metazoa; phylum Chordata; class Lepidosauria; order Squamata; family Colubridae; genus Ahaetulla; species Ahaetulla prasina. Next base: position 134,599,500 of record NC_080542.1, on the reverse strand, counting down.
ACATTTTTCCCAGCCACCCCTGCAAGATCACAGAATAGAATAGAATAGAATAGAATAGAATAGAATAGAATAGAATAGAATAGAATAGAATAGAATTTTATTGGCCAAGTGTGATTGGACACACAAGGAATTTGTCTTGGTGCATATGCTCTCAGTGTACATAAAAGAAAAGATACCTTCATCAAAGTACAACATTTACAACACAATTGATGGTCAATATATCAATATAAATCATAAGGATTGCCAGCAACAAGTTATAGTCATACAGTCATAAGTGGAAACAGATTGGTGATGGGAACTATGAAACAATTAATAGTAGTGCAGATTCAATAAATAGTCTGACAGTGTTGAGGGAATTATTTGTTTAGCAGAGTGATGGCCTTCGGGAAAAAACTGTTCTTGTGTCTAGTTGTTCTAGACACAAGAACAACTAGAACACTTTATGTCCAGGATGTGAGGGGTCTGCAAATATTTTCACGGCCCTCTTCTTGATTCGTGCAGTATACAGGTCCTCAATGGAAGGCAGGTTGGTAGCAATTATATAATAGATAGGATAATATGCTGATGTTACACTTCAGTGATAGGTAGTCTTTTCTTTGCTAAGAAGCAGGTCCTCTTTTCCAGGATATAGCCAGGCTAGCTATTTAAAATGCAGAGTCAGTGTATTACATTGTTCTTTATGCCCATTCCAGATGGCAAGGTCTGAACCATCCCTCTCTTTCCCCCTCCTCCCCAGTATGCCTCTTCCTTTGAAACAGATAGGGCACCTTTATCATTAACATTCTGTGTGTGCAGCATTACTTGACTTTTACATTATTGCTTGCACTATTACTATGCATGCATTATTTATATGGTTGGCTATCAAAGAAAAAAGGCAAGCAATTTACTTGTCAAAACATATTAGAATGCATGACTTTAAATCAAAGTTGCAAAGGTTGGGTAAAAAGCTATAATAAATGCACTTCAGCTAATGTGCCTGTGTCGCGAACTTGGACCTTCTATGTATCAATGAAGAAACCTATAATAATTTCTACAACTTTTGTCAAATGACTGTGCTCTGTTTTTAATTGGATGATATTCAACATTAATTTGTGGACTCAGGATTTTTCCCTTTAATTGCTTGCTTAGGAAGGAAGGAATCTAATCCTGTGCTTTCATTGGTCTTGGAATATAATCATTGCTGGAATTCAACTTCCTACAAGAGACTTGCAATTCAAGCTGAAGCCTCTGGAATATTTTAGGAGACTTTTTTTTTTAGTAAGATGTCAGCTTAGAGCTTCCTTCTACTTTATCCATCCATATGTTATAGAACAGAAATGTAAAGGGCATTGGGCAAATCCTAAATGAGTTAGTTGTGGCCCCAAAGGACATCCAACAATTACTGCATTATTATTTTCAACATGGCAGAAAAGGGAAATGGTTAAGTAATCATGTGTTATTATTTTTGCTGTCAATATTAAATGTACATTTTCAATTATATCAGGCTTGTTTTTAAATCCTCACTCTGCCCATTTCTTTAACCTGGCTCCAGCATACTTGAAATGTAGCCTCTCAGCTCTCCAAAAAAATGAAAATTTGCCATCAATTCCAGAAATTTTGTACTCTGCTGTTATAGAACAACTACCATATTTTTCAGAGTATAAGATACACAGTAGTTATTGGGGAGGAAAAAAAAATTGCTTCTGCCTGCCAGCATCCACTAGTATTCATCTGGCTAGCAGCCTTGCAGCAAACAGCAAACAGCCTGATCAGCTTCAGCACATTATCACAGCCTGATTCAGCACGAGCAGCTGATTGGTGATTGGATCACCTCCCAGAATACTGCCAATCAGCTGTTCCAGGCTGTGGGGATCACCACAGCACATCACTGCTGATCACCGCCACCGTGCGTCACATTTTCAGCCTCTGTGAATCACATTTTCAGCTGGTTCCAGGCGGCGGGAATCGCCGCCACCAATCCTCACTTCCTGGAACCAGCCAAAAATGCAACACTTGGAGGCCAAAAACGGGGCACGTGGAGGCCAAAAAGGTGGTATGTGGAGGCCAAAAATGCAACATGCGGAGATGGAAATCAGTGGCAATGTGCTGTGGCAATCCGTGCATCCTGGAACAGGTCTAAGACAGGGTGTGCAGAGGCTGAAAATGTGACTTGTGGAGGCCGAAAACGGCTGAAGGGTGCAGGCCGGTGGGTGGGCGGGGCTTTGGCAACATCCAGTGTATAAGATGCACCACAATTTTCACCCACTTTTTTTGGGGGGGGGGAGGAGTGCATCTTATAGTCCTAAAAGTATGGTATTTAATCAGCTACCAAATACAATGGTACCTCAGTATTCAACTTCTTCAAAACTCATCAGATTTAGTATTCAACAAATTTTAATGCAAAATATTGTCCCGGTACTCATTGTTTGTTTGCTACTCAACATGCTGCAATAGGAGAAGGGGGCGGCTGAGAGAACAGATAGGAAATTGGCCATGCTGGAAAGCAAAAGGAAAAGGGGGACAGCCATAAAGCGTGGATAGAAAGTCAGCAATGCTAGGAAGATCACTAACTTAGGAAAAGCAACAGACAGGAAGTCCTTTCAAGTTGAAACAAAGGGCCATGTGGTAAATCATATGGTTTGTTGGGCACGTAATTTTTAGTACTTGGTATGCCTTCTGGAACTAATTAATAATGAGTACCAAGGTACCACTATAGGAGACACAAAGCAGGGGGAGGGGAAATCTTCATTGAATTGAGCTCAACTCTTGAAAAATTCTTGTTATTTTCTTGGCAACATTATAAAAGTGAATTTCCATTGCTGCCTTGTAGGATATTTTTTTCAACTTTCTATTCTATTCCCAAGCATTACATTAGGATAGTATCTTTATTCTATCTCAATTTCTAGCTGTTTCCTTTAAAACAACCAGGTGAGGAGGCAGAGAAAAAAATCATGTTAGATTTTTAATAAGTTCCAAGTTTAAAAAGGCCTTTACTTTATGGAGATTGATGGACATTTGTAGGTGCATGCAAATAGGTTTAGTCAACTTTTCATTGAAAACAACATTGGAGATAAAGATAAGAAAAATGGCATTTTCTTGCTGCTTGGAGAGCAAGACATACAGTATCTGGCTGGATTTTCCGTCTCTCAGTCTGATAAAAGCCACCAAATTATCTGTAAGAGACAATGACTAAATGCCAGCTTCGTTCAGTAAATAAATGATTATCCTTCTAAGTAAATGAAAAGGAAAAAGAGGCGGGTGAAGAAGCGAACCAGGAGTCCACAGAGTTCACTGTTTTCAACTTGTGAAATGTCAATCATTATGATGGATGGGATACATCCAATGTATAGGAAGTTCTAACCTAACATAAGCTCCTAGATGAAGAATGCTCAGGGTTGAACATGAGAGGTTGTGGCCCCACAATGCAGTGGCATTTTGTAACTTCAATACTTTTTTTTTATTTTCCTAAGAGTGCCAATTTTCATTTATGCTGACATCATATGAGAGAATGACTATAGGTAGTCCTTGATTTATGACCAATATTGAGTGCAAGATGGTTGTTAAGTGAGTTTTGCTCCTTTTTATGATCTTTCTTGCCACAGCTGCTAACTGAGTCACTGCAGTTGTTAACAACATGGTGATTCAATTGTAAGGGATGTAAATTTAGGAAAGGATATGGAGGTTTTGAAAGAGGTCAGTGTCTACCTGGTGCTACTGCCAGCAGAGACAAGAGGCATATTCTTAAGATAGTCAAGAATGCCAGTAAGGAGTCTGCTGTTGATGCTATTATACATCTTGGCACAAATGATCTGTCCCAAAAGGATGTGCTTTCTGTACAGAATGATTTCCAGAGCTTGGGGTATGAACTTAATAGTATAGGTTGCAAGCTTATCTTTTCAGAGGTTTTACCAGTATATAAGGAACAAAAAGGTAAAGGCCAGCGTGTAGTGGAGTTTAATGTGTGGCTAAAGGAGTGGTGCAAAAGGGAAGGCTTTGGTTTTATTAGTCACGATGTCTGCAGCTGGTCCAATGAAAAACTGTACAAAAGGGATGGGTTGCATCCATCAAAGAAAGGGACTGAGTTACTTAGCAATAAATTCACAGATTTTCTGGATAAATATTTAAACTGAACAGTGGGGACAGAGAATTAATTGATACAGAAAATTTCTGTCCCCAGCAATCCAAAATTAATAGGGTTATCAGTGCAAGTAACATAGATGCCTGTGTGGGTAAGATTATCAGCCCTGCTATCAAGCAAAACCAAGCATTTAATAGTGAGTGCCATACCATGTGCACTAAACCAACAGGTGGCAAGAAAGTAGGGGCAGTAAGGCACAACACAGGTTACGTAGACAGTAAACACAAGGTCAATCCAAATGGACTCAAATGTCTATACACCAATGCACAGAGTATGAGGAATAAACAGGGTGAATTAGAAATTCAAATAAATGAGGGCAGATATGATATTGTTGCCATTACGGAAACTTGGTGGGATGAAACTGACAAATGGAACATACAGCTAGAGGGATATAAATTATTTAAAAGAAATAGACCAAATAAAAGAGGAGGTGGAGTTGCACTATATATAAGTAATAACTACATCTCTACAGAAATAGAGCACAACAATGATGAAAATCTTCTTGAATGCATTTGGGTCAATATAAAAGGGGGGGAAATGATATTGCCATAGGTCTATACTATAGGCCACCCAACCAAACAGAGGAAGTAGATGAACTTTTTGCTAGTCAGCTAACTAAGGTATGTAGGAAGCACATCACAGTAGTAATGGGGGATTTTAACTACCCTGACATCAACTGGGAGACCAACTCTGCACCAAGTGGAAAATCCAACAGGTTCCTAACAAACCTAGCAGACAACTTTGTTTCCCAAAAAGTAGAGAAGGCAACAAGGGGATCAGTCATACTGGACTTAATTCTCACTAACAGAGATGAAATGATAGAAGGTGTTGAAGCTACAGGAACCTTGGGGGCAAGTGACCACGCAATATTGGAATTCGACATTAAGCAAATACAAGTAGTAGAACAAAGTCAAACTAGAGTCTTGGACTTTAAGAGAGCTAATTTCAATAAACTTAGAGAGAGCTTCAGAAGGATTCAATGGATGAGAATCCTCAAGGGGGGAAAAACTCAAGAAGCTTGGGAAATTTTGAAAAGTGAAATTATAAAAGTGCAGTTTAGCACAATACCAATGAAGAAGAAAAATAATAGATCTCAAAAGAAACCAGCATGGATGCATAAAGAACTATCTGACAAATTGAAAGACAAAAAGGACAAGTATAAAAAGTGGAAAGAGGGGCAAATAACTAAGGCAGAATATCAGTAAATAGCCCGAGCCTGTAAAGATGAAGTGAGAAAAGCTAAGACTCCAAATGAACAAAGGTTAGCGACAAAAGTAAAAAATACCAAAAAAAGCTTCTTCCAACATGTTAAAAACAAGAAAAAAGTCAAGGAAACAATTGGCCCATTGCTGGGAGGAAGTGGCAAGAAGGTGACAAGCAACAGGGAGAAAGCAGATCTACTTAACTCATTTTTTGCATCTGTCTTTACACAAAAGGAAAAAACAATCCAACCTATCAAAAACAGCATCACAAAAAACAGATTAGAAACACAAGTTAAAATAGGGAAGAAAATGGTAAGTGAACATCTGTCTATCCTAGACGAGTTCAAATCACCAGGACCGGATGGATTACACCCCAAGGTTCTGAAGGAACTGGCAGACGAAATCTCAGAACCACTGAACTATATCTTTCAAAGATCCTGGAGCATAGGGGAGCTGCCAGAGGACTGGAAAAGAGCTGATGTAGTTCTCATCTTTTTTTTTTTTTTTTTTAAACAGATCCAGGAAACTACAGACCTATCAGCCTGACCTCAATACCAGGGAAGATTCTGGAAAAGGTAATCAAGCAACGAATCACCGAATACCTAGAAGCAAACAAAGTAATAACCAAAAGCCAACATGGGTTTGTCAAAAACAGATCATGCTAGACTAATCTTATTGCATTCTTTGACAAAGTGACAAGATTAGTAGACCAGAGGAATGCTGTTGATATAATTTACTTGGACTTCAGTAAATCATTTGATAAAGTAGACCATAACCTACTACTAGATAAAGTAGAAAAATGTGGGTTAGACAGCATCACCACCAGATGGATTCGTAACTGGCTGACCAACTGCACTCAACATGTAGTCCTCAATGGAACTACATCCACATGGAGGGAAGTATGCAGTGGAGTACTCCAAGGCTCTGTTTTAGGCCCAGTACTCTTCAACATTTTCATCAATGACTTGGACAAGGGGATAGATGGGGAACTCATCAAATTTTCAGATGACACCAAGCTGGCAGGAATAGCCAACACTCCAGAAGATAGGCTCAAGTTACAGAAGGATCTTGACAGACTTGAACACTGGGCGCTATCTAACAAAATGAAATTCAACAGTGAAAAAAGTAAGGTTCTACATTTAGGCAAAAATAACAAAATGCACAGATACAGTATATGTGGTACCTTGCTCAATAGTAGTGTTAGATTCGGGCAATAACGAGACAGGAGACCAGATGAGTGACAACAGCTCTTTAGTTTATAGTGAACCCAGCAAAGAACGTCCGGCAAAACCCCTCTTTATATACAGTTTTCTCCGGTGCATTAACCAATCAGGAACGTGCAAGTTCCCGCCTAAATTTCCCTCCAAAAAACTCTTAAAGATACATTACACTCCTCCCCTCCCAGAACGCATTGTAACCATATTTACATAACATTAACATATTATTTTTCTACGTAGTCACGCAGGTAGGCTGGGCGTTTCCTAACTCGCTCAGACCTGCGCACTTCATTCTTGGGGAGTGAGTCGAGCTGTTCAGAGGGACTGTGAGTTCCTCCAAGCTCCTCCTCTGGGCTATCCAGCCCTGGATTATTTGCAGAGTTGTCCCTGCAGTCAGTCCTCCTGAGGGCCCGGTTGGCGTCGCTGGACTTCGTCAAACTCAGATAAGTCCCTCGTTTGCCCCGGGTTTGAGTCAGCTGTGAATTCAAACATTGGATAGTCAGGGCCTGGTTGATTTTTGTCTCTGTTACTTGCTAGCCTTTTGCGTATTTGATCTATGTGGCGTCTCCATACCCGGCCACCCTCCATATCCACAATATATGATTTCGGACCGGTTACCCCTATAATCGTTCCTTTTAACCAGGTCGGGCCTTCGCTATAGTTGTGTGCCCACACCTGATCCCCGACTGTCATTTCCCTCGTTTTTCCTTGTGTTCCTTTGTACCTGTCTGGGGTGTATGTGGGGTTTAGTCGGTCTAGTTGGCACCTGAGTTTCCGTCCCATTAATAGTTCCGCCGGGCTACGGCCAGTTGCTACACAGGGGGTTCTGTGTTGGACTGCAAGGAAAGTGTCTATCTTTAATTGCCAGTCACCCGGCCTTATTCTAGAGAGCGCCTCTTTGGCGCTCCGAACGAAACGTTCTGCAAGTCCGTTCGTCGCCGGGTGGAAAGGCGCCGAGAGGACATGTCTGATGCCCTCCTCCGCTAGGTACCCCTCAAACTGTGTTGCCGTGAATTGCGGGCCATTATCGGATACCAGGGTGTCGGGCAACCCATGGGTGAATCCTAGACCATGGCCCCTGTGGTTTCTCCCATTCCCTGATAGGGGCCGTGGGGGGTAGTGGCCTCGACTCCTGACAGGGTTGACATCTCCCTATCTCGTCACTGATTTCATTGTCCATCCTGGGTCACCACACATAGCTCCTTGCTAGACTCTTCATCCGGACTATACCCGGGTGGCCCACATGCAACAGTTCTAGTACCTTTTTCCGTAATTTTTCCGGAATAACCACCCTATCCCCCCATAACAGACACCCCCCTTGAACAGATAATTCTTCCCGTTTCTTATAAAGTCCCTGAAACGCCGCCCGCGCAGCGGCCATCCTCAACACCCATCCAATCACAGTCCTTATGGTAATGTCCTTGTAAGACGCCCTTGCCACTTCCTTGGAAGTGACAGGGCCAGCGTCCCAAGAGTCAATCAGTAGGACGGGTATCCCTGGGGCTGGATCTTCAATAGTATCTGGTAACGGGCATCTGCTCAAAGCGTCCACATGCCCCATCTCCTTTCCCTGGCGGTGGATCAGCTTGTACGAATATGCCGCCAGGAAAATAGTCCATCGAGTTAGTCTGGGTGACAGTGCCACGGGCGTGGGGCGGTCGCCCGCTAACAGGCCCAACAGGGGTCTGTGGTCCGTTACAATTTCAAAGTCTCGGCCGAATACATATTCGTGAAATTTTTTCACCCCTGAGACTATAGCCAAAGCCTCCCTATCCAGCTGGCTGTAGTTCCTTTCAGCCGAAGACATTGTTCGGGAGTAATATGCTATAGGGGCTTCTGTTCCATTCGGTAACCTATGGCTGAGCACAGCCCCCACCCCGTAGGGGGATGCATCGCAGACCAGGACTAATGGCAACGTGCCGTTGTATTGGATGAGGAGGCTATCACTAGACAATAGGTTCTTTACCCCTTCAAATGCCCTATTTTCCACTTTCCCCCATGACCACGTGGCATTCTTAGCCAGTAGCTTATGCAGCGGTTCGGCTATTGTCGCCTTGTTCTTGAGAAACACCGCATAGAAGTTGACCAGACCCAAAAATGCCTGCAACTCTGTTTTATTTTTTGGGGCTGGGGCCTTCCTGATGGCCCTCACCTTGCTCTCTGTGGGGTGAATCCCTTCCCTATCTATTCTGTAGCCCAGGAATTCTACGGATCCGACCCCGATTTGGCATTTGTTTAGCTTAACTTTAAGCCCGGCAGACCGGAAAATGCCCAAAACTTTCCTAAGTCGTACCCTTAGTTCCACTAGATTTTCGGCTGATACCAAAACATCGTCAAAATACGGTACCACCCCGGGTAGACCCTGTAATAGTCGCTCCATTAGATTCTGGAACAGCCCTGGGGTTACACTCACCCCGAATTGGAGCCGGGTGCATTTGAATGCGCCGCGGTGTGTGACAATGGTTTGCGCTTCGGCTGTGCTGCTATCTACTGGTAATTGCTGATAGGCTTGAGCCAAGTCTAGTTTGGCGAAAACTTGCCCTTGTTCCAATGAATGCAGTAAGTGTTGCACTACTGAGACGGGGTATGCACTCTTCTGCAATGCTTTGTTTAACGTTGCCTTGTAGTCAGCACAAATCCGGACTGACCCGTCCGGTTTGACTGGGGTGACTATGGGTGTTTCCCATTTTGCGTGATCAACGGGCACTAGTATTCCCTGGTTTACTAGTTTGTCCAGTTCCCGGTCAATCTTGGGCTTTAGGCGAATGGAACCCTCCTAGCCTTCAACCTGATGGGGCAACCTGGGTCTAAATTGAAGGAAATAGGGGTCCCTCGTACTTGCCCAAGCCATCTTCAAAACGCCTCGAACTCCTTCAGCAGTTCACTCTTGAGGTCGATTTCACTACGGAACACCCCGGTCACTCCCATGCCCAAAGCCCGAAACCAGTCAAGTCCAAGCAAACTTGGTAAGGTTCCGTCGACTATGGTGATTGGCAGGGTTTTCTTGAACTGTCCATACTTGACTTGGACTGACGTTCCCCCTCGCACAGGAATTCGGTTTCCTTGGTAGTCTTGAACTCGTATATGCTGGGACTGTAACCTGCGCTTCGCGATGGCTGGCAAGTCCCTCTTGAGGGTGTCCCATGACATCATTGTGATAGATGAGCCGGTGTCCACCTCCATCTTGCAAGGTACCCCTTCGACGTGTACCTTTGTAAAAATCTTTTTCTCTAGCCGCGTTGATGCTAGGGCTACTCTTGCTGAAGTCTGGTTTAACTTTGCGCCCTTTTTGAATGGACCAATCCCGGGCCGCCTTGCGGTTCCCGTGCTCTGATTGGTCGGTTTGAATTTTTGGCGGGAAGGTTGGGGGGCTCGACAGGCCTGCGCTATGTGACCCTTCTTTTCGCACCGCCGACACGTTGCGTCCTTGAATTTGCATTGTTGTCGTTGGTGTTGGCCCCCGCAGCTCATACATTCACTCCGGTCCTCTTTCCCCGGCTTCTGGGTTTGGAAAGCCTCTTCCTCGTCCTCACCTTCCGACTCGGCCTGGACTTCCTCGTTGTGGACCGGAGTTGCTTTTGCTCCGGCTCCTGGCGCCGTCGGCTTTTGCAAAGTTTCTGCCGCCTTGGTCGACATCTCATGAGCCCTAGCCTTGTCCAGCGCTAGGGCCAGGGTTAGGTTGCTCTTGGACAGCAGCCGGCGTTGTAATCGAATGTCTCTTACCCCGCAAATGAGTTGTTCGAGTAAGGAGTCCTCCAAATCTCGGTACTCACAGTGATTTGCGGCTTTTCTTAGCGCTGCCATGTACACGCTTATCGACTCGCCCTCTCGCTGTACCCTCTGCCTCAACTCGAACCGTTGCACGAACTTTGAGGGTACTGGGGCGTAATGCACTCGAAGTGCCGTTTGCAGCGTCTGCCACGGTACCGACTGTACCGGCGTTGGCTCTGATAGCGACTCTGCGGTGTCGAAGACCTCTGGACCGCAATGGCTCAGGAAGTATGCCCGCTTCCTGTTGTCCGAAACTCCTTGTAGTTCGTTTGCTTCGAGGAAACACTCGAAACGATATGCAAGAGCAATTTGGGATAAGGATTAAAAACACATTGAAATATTTGGGTATAGTGCTTTCACTTAAGGTTAAAGAATTGAAAAAACTTAATTATGATGTGGTGATTAACGAAATTGAGAAGAAGATAGATAAATATAAAATTTTAAAGTTGTCTTGGTTTGGTAGAATTGCAATGTGTAAGATGATGTTGCTGCCCAAGTTCAACTTTTTATTCGAGATGCTACCACTAAATTTGACAGAGAAAGATATTGAAGGATATCAGAAAAAACTGGATAAATTTTGCAACGGTGGCAAAAGACCTAGATTAGTGAAGAAAATGTGGTATCAAAATCAAAAGGAAGGTGGATTAGGAATCCCCAAATTATTTAATTATTACTGTGCGTATGGTATCCGGATAGTGGTAAAAATACTTAAAGGTGAAGATAACTATTGGAGATTTAGAGTTAAGGGATAGAGAAATTTGGATCAAGGTGGTTTTTAGATAAAGCAAATTTAAAATGTGTAAGTAGAAGTTATTGGTTAAAGGGATTAAGTAAAATGTGGAATAAATTTGTTAAAATTTTAATTCCGGATATAATCTTTTTGGGGGAGACAACTGGAATTTGGCCGATTAAAAATAATATAAAAGCGTAATGAAGTGATTAAAGAGGAAAATATAGAAATTATTAGAGATTGGATAAAAGTTATGGAAATGAAAGGAGGAATAAAGAAATTATTGAAAATTAGGGTTAAGTTGGTTTGAAAAATACAGATAGAAAATGGACAAAAAACTAAAGGAAAATTATTCGATAAATAGATGTGAAACTGAATTTGAATATTTAGTATCTCGGATTATGAAAGATGAAATTGGGCTAAAGGGACTCGTTAGTAGGGTTTATAAGATTATAAATTCTGATGAAAATTACAAAGAGTGATGAGGACAAATTGGGAAAAAGATCTTAATATTGAAATACCAGAGTCAGATTGGAATGTGAATTGGAAGAGTAGAATTATGAGAACTTTATCTATAAGGATTAAAGAGCACAATTATAAAGTTGTTTGGAAATGGTATTTGACTCCAGTAAGATTGTCACAAATGGATAAAAAAATTAGTAAAAAATGTTGGGGATGTGAGATGGAATTGGGGACTTATGAACAAATGTGGTATAATTGTGATAAGGTTAAAAGTTTTGGCAACAATTGGAGAAAATGATATTTGAAATGATGGGAAAGTAATAACATTGAGAGTGGAAACTATATTATTGTTGGTAATTAAGGAAATAGAATTAACAAAATATGAAAAAGAATTGATTAGAATTATGATTATAATAGGTAGAATTATAATAGCTAGATATTGGAAACTAGATGTGATTTTTAGAATAGAAGAGTGGAATTCTGAAATGTGGAAATTAGCTTTAAATGATAAAATGACATGTGATATTAAAATTAGAAGTGGTGTGTATAAAGAAGATATTTTCTGGAAGACTTGGAGACCATTTGTGGACTTTGCGCTTGGAACATTGGACGCTTCAGTACCTGTACCTCGAGAACGTGGATTTTGGCAATCATGAGGATATATCCGAAGACCCAAATCTTCCTTTTATGTATAGCACAAGGGTGTAATAATGTATTTTTTTTTGTTTGTTTGTTGTAAAAAAAGTAATTAAAAAAAAAAAAAGGAAACACTCGAAACGAGCCATGTATGACCCCCATTTCTCCTTTGCTGGGTCGAATGGCGGTGGCGGCGTGTAGCTGGACATCGCTACTCTCCGTCCTTGAACTGGCTGGGTTCGCGCCTTTTTTTCCCGATCTCACTGCCTACATCCCATCCTCGTCGCCAGTGTTAGATTCGGACAATAACGAGACAGGAGACCAGATGAGTGACAACAGCTCTTTATAGTGAACCCAGCAAAGAACGTCCGGCAAAACCCCTCTTTATATACAGTTTTCTCCAGTGCATTAACCAATCAGGAACGTGCAAGTTCCCGCCTAAATTTCCCTCCAAAAACTCTTAAAGATACATTACAAGTAGTAACTGTGTGAGGGATCTTGGAGTCCTAGTCGACAACCATTTAGATATGAGCCAGCAGTATGTAGCAGCTGCCAAAAAAGCCAACACAGTTCTGGGCTGCATAAATAGAGGGATAGAATCAAGATCACATGAAGTGTTAATATCATTTTATAATGCCTTGGTAAAGCCACACTAGAAGGGATGTGGTGGCTCAGGGGCTAGGACGTTGAGCTTGTCGATCAAAAGGTCGGCAGCTCAATGGTTCAAATCCCTAATGCTGCTGTGTAACGGGGTGAGCTCCCGTTACTTGTCCCAGCTTCTGCCAACCTAGCAGTTTCGAAAGCATATAAAAATGCAAATAGAAAAAATAGGGACCACCTTTGGTGGGAAGATAACAGTGTTCTGTGTGCCTTTGGCGTTGAGTCATGCCGGCCACATGACCACAGGGACGTCTTTGGACAGTGCTGGCTCTTCGGCTTTGTAACGGAGATGAGCACCGCCCCCTAGAGTTGGCAATGACTAGCACGTATGTACGAGGGGAACCTTTACCTTTTAAAGCCACACTTGGAACACTGCATTCAGTTTTGGTTGCCACGATGTAAAAAAGATGTTGAGACTCTAGAAAGAGTGCAGAGAAGAGCAACAAAGATGATTAGGGGACTGGAGGCTAGAACATATGAAGAACGGTTGCAGGAACTGGGTATGTCTAGTTTAATAAAAAGGACTAGGGGAGACATCATAGCAGTGTTCCAATATCTCAGGGGTTGCCACAAAGAAGAGGGAGTCCGGCTGTTCTCCAAAGCACCTGAGGGTAAAACAAGAAGCAATGGGTGGAAACTGATCAAGGAGAGAAGCAACTTAGAACTAAGGAGAAATTTCCTGACTGTTAGAACAATTAATAAGTGGAACGACTTGCCTGCAGAAGTTGTGAATGCTCCAACACTGGAAATTTTTTAAAAAATGTTGGATAACAATTTGTCTGAGATGGTGTAGGATTTCCTGCCTGGGCAGTGGGTTGGACTAGAAGGCCTCCAAGATCCCTTCCAACTCTGTTGTTATTATTATAACATCTGAAAACTATAACACAGTTGTTTAGTGAATAACAGAGTAACAGAGTCTGAAGGGATGTTAGAGGTCTCTTATTCCAACCTCCTGCTCAGGCAGGAGACCCTATAGCAGGGCTGTCAAATCTGTGGCCTGTGGCCCAGCTGTGTCACCCACACCCAGTTGGACAAAGGGGGTAAAATTCACCATACGTCATGTAATACTGTCATAATGATGTGAGTTTGACACCCCTGTCCTATAGCATTTCAGACAAATGGTTGTCCAATCTGTTTTTAAAAGTATTGGAGTATCCAATAACTTCTGTAGACAATCTGACTTCCGCATTGACTTTGCTTCTCAGAAGGTCACAAAAGGTGATTATATGACCTCGGGACACTGCCACGAATACATCCCAGTTGCCAAGCATCCAAATTTTAATCACATGACCATGAGAAACTGCAACTGTCATAAGTATGAATAGTAGTCACCTTACTTTTTTTCAGTAACTGTATATTTGAACAGCCACTGTATCTTTGAACAGTCACTAAACAAATAGTTGTAAGTTGAGGACTACCTATATTTATTTATTTAATTCTTACTAAATTGTTCTTGCTATTGTTGTCAGAAATATAGGAAAATTACGCAGCCTGATTTATGTTTAGTGAATAGGGGCCGGATTTAACTTGCCTTCAGAAGTTGTGAATGCTCCAACACTGGAAATTTATGTTTAGTGATTTAGGGGCCGGTTTAGCTCACGCTGGTAAAAGCCTGTTATTAAGAACACAGTAGCCTGCAATTACTGCAGGTTCGAGCCCGGCCCAAGGTTGACTCAGCCTTCCATCCTTTATAAGGTAGGTAAAATGAGGACCCAGATTGTTGGGGGGGCAATAAGTTGACTTTGTAAAAATATACAAATAGAATGAGACTATTGCCTTACACACTGTAAGCCGCCCTGAGTCTTCGGAGAAGGGCGGGGTATAAATGTAAACAAAAAAAAAAAATGTATTGCAGTTCCCTTCATTGGCTTTGCAATTATTGAAAAGCATTTCATGATGTATTCTGGAGTGATATACGATTGATGATGATAAAGAGGGTGATGATTTCTTCAAAAAGAGAGTTAGTTAAATTATTTTTAAATAAAAGTTGCGTAGGCATCAATTAATTCATAATTTTTTAATGTGAGACAATGTTTTCTATCATTCTCTTTTCAGGTCTTTTCAGGCATCAGGCTTCTCCTCCCTTCCCCCCCTCCTCCCCTTCCTTCTTTTTATTTTTTATTTATTTATTTATTTGTCACAACAGTATATATAAGCATAAGCAAGAAATAACTATACGATATATAAGCATATTTATAAATATAAGCATGAAATAACTCTATGAATTGGATACAATCAAGGGGAACATTAGGACAGGAATGGTAGGCATGCCGGTGCTCTTATTCTTTTCTTCCTCCTCCCCTTCCTCCTTTTCTTCCTCCTCCCCTCCTCCTCCCTTTCCTCCTTTTCTTCGTCCTCCTCCCTCTCCTCCTCCTCCCCTTCCTCCTTTTCTTCCATCTCCTCCTCCTCCCCTTCCTCTTCTTCTTCCTTCTCCCATCCTTATCTTCCCTGTCTTCCTTTTCTTCCTCCTCCTTCCTCTCCTCCTCCTCTTCCTTTTCCTCTTTTTCTTCCTCTTCCTTCCTCTCCTCCTCCTCCCCTTCCCTCTTTTCTTCCTCCTCCCCTCCTCCTCCTCCCACTCCTCTTTTATTCTCCTCCTCCTCACCACACAGACTGAAAAGTAAACTAACATTTTTCAAATAAAATTAAATAAAAGCAATCCTTTAAAATAATATAATTAGAATCCATGAAACGAAAGACCATGAGGGGCCTTTGATACACTCTGAGCTTCCTTGTTTCCTTGCAGACATTTTATTTTTATTTTATTTATTTATTAATTTTATTTATAATTTAATTTCTATACCGCCCTTCTCCCGAAGGACTCAGGGCGGTTTACAGCCATATTAAAAACGCAGAATACAAACAGCTAATTTAAAACAGAATTAAAACCAAATATTTAATAGGCCAAATCAAATGATGGTGGAAGTGTCCTGAAGTCATGGGATCACAATTTGTGACCTTCTGTCAAGCAAAGTCAATGGGAAAGCTACCTTTGCTTAACCATGTTACTAGCAACTGCAGTGATTCCCTTAACAAGTGTGCCAAGAAAGATCATAAATGGGGCAAAACTCACTTAATAATTGTCTTGCTTAACCACATAAATTTGGGGCTCAGTTGTGGTCATAAATGGAAGACTACCTGTATAAAACGTATGCAAAGATTAAATTATGAAACCATTTCTGTAGCCAAGAAAGAAACAGAAATGGATGGAATGAAATAATATTCATTTTTATGCTTTGAAAGAAAATGTACTTTCTTATTCTAGTCCAGTGATTCTCAACCTTTATAGTGCTGCGACCCCTTTAATACAATTCCCCACAATGTGGCAACCCCTTTAATACAATTCCCCATGATGTGGCGACCCCAACCATAAAATTATTTTCGTTTTGAATTTATCGCGCCTGAAGCCGTATTGGCTAGCGATCTGAAATGCTTGCGATTGCCTTGAGGACGGAGGCATTAAAGTGGAGACTCCTCCCCTATTAAGTTTATGGTGCCTGAAGCCAGATTAGGCTAGCGATTGGGAGTGATTGCAGCTGGCTTGAGAGGGAGACATCAAAGCAAAGATTTCTCTCTTTTTTAATTCATTGTGCCTGAAGCCGAATTCGGCTAGTGATTTGAAGAACCTGAAGCTAGCTTATGGAGTCAACCATTGGAGTGCAATTCTTCGACTCGCAAGTATACTTCCCATATTTCCGATGGTCTTAGGCGACCCCTGGCAAATCGTCATTCGACCCCCAATGGGGTCCCGACCCACAGGTTGAGAACCACTGCTCTAGTCCTTTCTCCATATGTTGGACTTAATTCCTAGAATATTTACTAGTGGAGATGTCTTTTTTATTGTCTGTGGATCATGGGAACTGATTCAAATTATTGGAGAGTCCCAGGCAGAGAAAGGCTGAAAAGAAAAAAATAGGAAAAAGATACATATACCACAAAAGTGTTCTCAGAAAGAATAAAAAAAGAAAAAAAATCAATAACACCATATGAATAATAGTGGGCCTCAGTTGCCTGGGTTGTATAAAATGCAGGACTAGTGACTTTCCGACACTAAAGCTAATTTATTTTTAATAATAATTTTTACTATTACATTAAACAGATAAAAGTAATATAAATTATAAAACCAGAAAAAAAGAAAAATGTGAAAAGGAAAAAAGAAAGGAAGAATGTGCTTTTAAAAAGAAAGGAAAAAGTTACATTAAAGTAAATTTTATTTCCCCCTCCCAAAACAGTCTGCTATTTGCTTTCATCATCTCATCATTGTTTTATTAAAACTGTTTGTGTTACTGTTAAAAGTTCTCACGACAGTTTATAGAACGATATCCAAGCACTTTAAAAAAAAAGGGGGGGGGGAATAAAAGTAGACTAAATACCAATCAGTGTGAACATACCATACAAGTGAAAATAAGCAGTATCAGAACAACTAAATAAAACATATGCCATTATAAACTTGAAACAGTTTATATTCTGTGATCATACCTATAACACCAGGGGTTAAAATCTGCCTAGCTCAGGTTATTCTGTCCTTTGTAATACTTGATTTTGCTATTGTAATCAGTAAAGTGAACATTAAAAAAAATATTGCTCTCTAAAGGGCAGAAATGACTGAATGAGTTCACTTTTGACTTTGGCAGCTGATGAGCATCCCTGAGCTAATCCTGCATGATCTCTATCAGTCAATTTAAAGCTCCGCCTCACATATTCAGTATTTAAACATTGAACAAATGTAGTATTTTGCAGTTTGCTTAGAATTAGGCAGGATAAAGCTACCAAAAAAGAGCAATGGAGCTTGCTAAAATCATGAATTAATACCAACTGTCAAAACCAAATATTAATGTTATTTTGAAGAGAAGCATATTTTGCGTAACTCAAATTTCCAGTTTGCTGAGTTTCCCCCCTTTTTAAGGTTCCAGAACTGCCTGTCCTTTGAAAAGGAGAGGGACAGAAAGATGCAAGATGCTCAGTGAAGTTTCACTGTTCCTTAAATATAAGAGAACAAGCTCTTTTTAATCAATGAAGATACAAAGTATTATGGCACCAAATCCTGCAACAACAATCCAATTCTATAATAAAATTCTATTTGTATCCAAAATCATTCTTGTTGAGTGGAAACTTTCTGCTCCATCTCCAAATTATTCCACTGAAATTATGATCTGACTCACAAGCAGGGGAGTATCCTTGATTTTTTTTTGAACCTCACAATGGATAACCTTATCCACAAGTAAGTAACCCAAAGTAGACTTGATTTGTGCATCTATTTTAGCAAATATCAACAGTATCTCTCCCTCCCTCCCTCTCTCTCTCCCTTTCCCTCTCTCACTCTCACACACATCTTTGTTGTTGTTAGTTGCAAAGTCATGTCCTACCCATTGCGACCCCATAGACAACGTTCCTCCAGGCCTTCCAATCCTCTACTATCCTCTGGAGTCCATTTAAGCTCACGCCTACTGCTTCAATGACTCCATCCAGCCACCTCATTTCTCTGCCGTCCCATTCTTTCTTTGCCCTCAATCTTTCCCAGGATTAGGCTCTTCTATAGTGAGTCCTTCCTTCTCATTAGGTGGCCAAAGTATTTCAGTTTCATCTTCAGGATCTGACTTTCTAAGGTTGATCTCCTCTAGGACTGATTTGTTCGTTCGTCTTTCAGTCCAAGGGACTCACAGGAGTCTTCTCCAACAGAATTCAAAGGCCTCAATTTTTTGGCGTTCAGCCTTTCTTATGGTCCAACTTTCACAGCCATACATTGCAACTGGGAAAACCATAGCCTTGACTATATGCACTTTTGTTGGAAGAGTGATATCCCTGATTTTTAATATGCTGTCTAGATTTGCTATAGCTTTCCTCCCCAGGAGCAAGTGTCTTCTAATTTCTTGGCTGCAGTCCCCATCTGATCTTGGAGCCCAGGAAAATAAAATCTGTTACTACCTCCGTTTCTTCCCCATCTATCTGTGAGGAATTGAGAAGGCAGGATGCCGTGATCCTAGTTTTCTTAATGTTGAGTTTCCTCTATCATCTATCTATCTATCATCTATTTAAAAGTTACAAGAGGGACTATTTATTGTTTGCTCTAGGACAGTGATGGTGAACATTTTTGGCACAGAATGCCCAAACTGGAACATGCATGCACACCGAAGCCACAGAAACCCAAAGACTAGCTGGCCAGTGCTCATGTGTGGTCTTTGGATTTCCAGTGCATGCATGTGCGCCAGTCCCAGTATGTGCCAGAGTGCCGGAAATCAGAAGACCAGGTGGCCGGCATGCACATCTGCACCAACCAGCTGGTCTTTGGGTTTCCAGGGCTCTCGCATGCATGAAGATCAGCTGGCCGGTGTGCATATGCATGCCGGAAATCAGAAGAGTGACTGGTGACAGTACACGTGCCTACAGAGAGGGCTCTGTGTGCCACCTTTGGTACAAGTGCCATAGTTGCACCATCACGGCTCTAGGATCTTCTTTGCAACTATGCTTCCCACATCTTCCCACTTTTGAACCTGGAAGAAATGTGGTTTGGGGTTTATACAACTCTCTTAAATAAATTTTCCCCATAAACTCATGGTGGGCAGGAAGAAAAGGAAGGAAGGAAGAAAGGATATCTTAAGCACACACAGAATAAGCCCCCCCCCATATCACAATTGTAATCCATATACAGATACACACACACACACACACACACACACACACACACACACATTTATTTTTATTTTATATATGTGTGTGTGTGTGTGTGTGTGTGTGTGTGTGTGTAGGTCTTTGGTTATTCGGGTTTTCTCCTGCGTAAAATTGGAAGTGTCTTGGCAACGTTTCGACGAAGTCTCATTCGTCATCTTCAGGCTTCAGCTTCGTGCTTCTGGGAGCAATGTGTGATTGCAGCTGTTTCTTCCTTTTTAACTGCTAGTGGGGGTTTGAACTGATTGGGTGGGAGCTTGGCTGTGCTCTGATTGGATGGGGTTTTTTGTGCTCTGATTGGATGGGGGTGTGTCCTGTTTGGGTGGGGGCTTGGTTGTGCTCAGATTAGTCTGAGTTGCAGGGAGATTTGAGCTGGTGAGCTGCACTGCTGCTGTTTGGCTTCGTGTTCGTGGTCGTGCTACATCTTCATAGTGGGTGTCAGTCTGCTGCATGTATGGATTGGAGGGGTTTGAAATGGCTAATGTTGCAGCTGCGGTCTGGCTTCTGGTCCTTGGGCATGCTTCCTGATCAGTGTGGGTTTGGGTCTGCTTTCTGGGTGGATGTGTGGTGGTGACATCCTGTGTGGACCTTGTGAGTGTGGGTCTGGTGTCATTCCTCGTGTTAGGGACTCATTTGTCAATAAGGGCTGGTTTCCAAATGACTGGTAGGCGGGAGGTATCATCTCGTTTGTTCATGCTGTGTGGGCGTTTTTCTATCTCGATGGCTTCTCTGATTATTCTGTTGTTAAAGTGTTCAGTTTTGGCGATAGTTCTGGTCTTTTTAAAGTCAATATCGTGTCCTGTGGCTTTAAGGTGTTGGACCAGGGAAGAAGTTGGTTCCTCTTTTTTGACTGAGTTCTCGCCAAGACACTTCCAATTTTACGTGGGAGAAAACCCGAATAACCAAAGACTTACATACAAACACCCGCGAAAACCTCAGAAAACAAATCATCCAGATGCCCTAAGCTCTACGGCCTCCCCAAGATACACAAAGAAGGAACCCCACTCAGACCCATAGTCAGCTCCATAGGCTCACCTCTACAAAACCTAGCCAAATTTCTCACCAAACAACTACAGCCCTATGCAGAATCCATTGCCTCACACGTAAAAAACTCATTCCAGTTCATAGATATCATAAAGAAACAAAACTTACAGCCCAGCGACCTACTCGTGAGCTTTGATGTCATATCCCTCTTCACCCAAGTGCCAATCAAAGAAGCCTTGACAGCTATCCAAAACAAATATAACCCCCCCAAGCACATCCTAGATCTGACCAACCACTGCCTATCCAACACATACTTCATCTATAACGGACAAAAATACAAACAAAAAGAAGGAGCACCCATGGGATCATCCCTCTCACTTGTCATTGCCAACCTCTACATGGAACACTTTGAAACCCAAGCACTAGAAAAATCTGATCACAAACCCAAACTCTGGCTCAGATACATAGACGACACCTTCATAATCTGGCCACACGGGAAAGAAAAACTTGACAACTTCCTCACATACCTCAATAGCCTACACCCCAAAATACAGTTCACCATGGAAACAGAAGTTAACAACCAACTTCCCTTCCTAGATGACTTAGTCTACAAGAAACCCAATGGCTCCCTAGGACACATCATCTACCAGAAGAAAAAACACACAAACCACTATCTGCATGCACTCTCACACCACCACCCAGCACAGATCAACTTCGTAGCCAAGACACTCATCTCTAGAACAAAATGCTTAGCGGACGAACAACACCTAAAACCCGAACTATACACTCTCACAAACGTAATAACATCCAATGGATTCCAGAGAAATAAGATTACCAAACTAATCCAAAAAGAAGCCCCCACTAAAATCCAAGACAGAGAACAAGAAAATGGCACAGCCCTCCTCCCATATATAAAAGGCACCACAGACAGAATCAGCAAGATCCTCCACAAACATAACATCAAGACAGCATTCTGCACAAACCAAAAAATATCCACCATCCTAAGAAACCACAAAGACAAAATTGAGTTAGAAAATCAAGGAGTATATGAAATCCCATGCACTGCCTGCCCCACCACATACATCGGACAAACCAACAGAAGAATAAGTGCACGCATTGAAGAACACAAGAACTCAGTCAAAAAAGAGGAACCAACTTCTTCCCTGGTCCAACACCTTGAAGCCACAGGACACAATATTGACTTTAAAAAGACCAGAACTATCGCCAAAACTGAACACTTTAACAACAGAATAATCAGAGAAGCCATCGAGATAGAAAAACGCCCACACAGCGTGAACAAACGAGATGATACCTCCCGCCTACCAGCCATTTGGAAACCCGCCCTTATTGACAAACAAGTCCTTAACACGAGGAATGACACCAGATCCACACTCACAAGGTCCACACAGGATGTCACCACCACACATCCACCCAGAGAGCAGACCCAAACCCACACTGATCAGGAAGCACGACCAAGGACCAGAAGGCAGACCGCAGCTGCAACATTAGCCATTTCAAACCCCTCCAATCCATACATGCAGCAGACTGACACCCACTATGAAGATGTAGCACGACCACGAACACGAAGCCAAACAGCAGCAGTGCAGCTCACCAGCTCAAATCCCCCTGCAACTCAGACTAATCTGAGCACAACCAAGCCCCCACCCAAACAGGACACACCCCCAGCCAATCAGAGCACAAAAAAACCGTCATCCAATCAGAGCACAGCCAAGCTCCCACCCAATCAGTTCAAACCCCCACTAGCAGTTAAAAAGGAAGAAACAGCTGCAATCACACATTGCTCCCAGAAGCACGAAACTGAAGCCTGAAGATGACGAATGAGACTTCGTCGAAACGTCGCCAAGACACTTCCAATTTTACGCGGGAGAAAACCCGAATAACCAAAGACCTACATACAAACACCCGCGAAAACCTCAGAAAACATATATATATATGCATTTTTAAGTAATTTCATGCAGCTGGAGGCGGCTGCATCTGACGCTGAGCTATAAATGGATTTAGGAAAAAGATATATTTAGTGCCATTATTTTTCTTCAGTAATGCATGAGACATAATTAATGTTCATAAAATTTGCCAGATGGACAGCACTTTATTAGTGTGAAATGCTTTAATGGATGCTTTCTAAATGAAGAGGGCAATACCGTACAAAGACACATGCTTGCAATGAAAAAGAGAGAATGAAGTAGTGTTTATTGGAACACAGAAAATGAAAGAGTTTTAAAGCTTTTGGAATAGTGGGGGGTGGGTGGCTTAATATCCCCTTTAGCAAATCCAGTAAACCAGGCATAGGTGACCTTTTAATGCCTAAGGGCTGTTCTCAGTATTTGAAAGGATGATATATTTCTGATGGGTGAGAAAATCTGCATTTGCTTAAGAATGTAGTGGGGGTATTTTTAATAGAATAGAATTTATTGGCCAAGTGTGATTGGACAAACAAGGAATTTGTCTTTGGTGCATAAACTTCATTTGAGATACATTTGAATAAAATCTCTCTCTCTCCCTCCCTCCCTCTCTCCCTCCCTCCGTCCCTCCCTCCTTCCCTCTCTCATCTATCTATCTATCTATCTATCTATCTATCTATCTATCTATCTATCTATCTATCTATCTATCTATCTATCTATCTATCTATCTATCTATATCTTCTGTGAAAATAAATCAGAAGAGATGCTTATGAAGTATAGCAGTGTAAAGTTCATATTCCTTTAAAGCAGCTGCTCTTTTTTCAGTTCTTCCACACTGCCTGAAAATAGATGTGGATGCTTTAAGAAGTCTATTCATTCAGTCATATCTGTTTTCAGGTAAGGTAGAAGTTTAAAAACAGATGCTGCTACTCTTGCATGTTTCACCTCTAAAAGAAACTTTTTCAGAACATGTATATCAGCAAATAAACAATGTACTGTATGTTATTCATATCTTGTACTTTCCACACTAAAGAAACATAAAACTGTAAAATGGTAACAGTGGGAAGCAATGACCTTGGGGCACTCCTTCAATAGACCTCCTTTTGTTATTATCATGCAAGTAGTCCTTAATTTACAATCATTTGTTTAGAGATCATTTGAAGTTACAACTGAAGTTATCACTGAAAAAAATGATTTATGAATAGTGAACTATTTCTTATGACTGTTGCAGCATAACAACTGTGGCAAAAAGTCATAAAATGGGGCAAAACTCACTTAACAATTACCTTGCTTAGCAATAGAAGTTTTTGGCTCAATAGTGGGCTAAAGTCAAGGACTACCAATATGGAGTCCGGTGGTAAGATTTTTGAGAAGAAATTCCTTATTTAAGCAGTCTCAGGAAATATATCCCAGTCATAATGTTTATAATCTTCCAGAGGAATTTAGACTTGAAGAAAGAGACCCTCATAGAACTATTACTACTATTGTTTACCATAAAACGTTCTAGTTGTAGAACTAAGCAGCTTAAGAAGAGTTTAAGAAAAAAAAACCTGATGAAACCTGTTGTATTAAAAGAAAGAAAGAAAGAAAAAAACCCTTGGTCTACATTGGAAACTTCCGGGGAGAAATGGTGAACTGAAGACAACTGTAGTGGAATGAAGAGCCAGCAAGTAGACCAGCTCTTCATAGTTCCTTTCTGGATAAGGATCTTGGACTTAAGATCACCCATAAGTGCTCCATATATTTGATTTTTCATGAAGAGACTATTTTTCATGAAGTGTCTAGCATGGTTATTGCTCTGGGAGATGAGGGAATAGCCATCTTGTTCAAACAGTGGTAAGATAGGTCAATGCCTTTTTTAAAAAAGCTGGATTTTCTTTTCTAATCACTTTAGAAAATATCTTGTTAACTGCATTTTGTTTTTTGTTTAGTTATTAGCAACCTTTGCATTGATAGTTTTGAAAATACTGGGTGAGTTTTTGGCACTCCTTAATGAAAGAAGTTTTAAATATGATTTTAAGGTCTTTTCTTGGAATGAACATCAAAAGGGTGATTAG